>NC_056732.1:1857760110-1857975110 GCF_019279795.1 Protopterus annectens
GCCCTGTCACTGTATTTCATATGTGACACACACACACACACACACACACACACACACACACACACACACACACACACACACACACACACACACACACACACACTCACCTACAGCCAATTTAGAGTGTCCAATTCACCTAGTGCATGTCTTTGGAATGTCGGAGGAAACTGGAGCAGTCAGAAGAAACCCACGTGACTGCAGGGAGGACATGCAAACTCTGCAAAAAAAAGGCACCCCAGCCAAGAATTGAACCAGAGACCCTCTTACTGTCAGGCGACAATGCAAACTGCTGCACCACCATGGCCACCAAACACCACTGAGGCCACCAACACACTGTAATACCTTCCTACATCATATTCCGTACTGCACATTCTAAACTGAGGACAACATCTGACTACCATGACAACCTAACAATGTACTGGTTACCATCACACACATTATAGTTACTAACTACATGTGAACACAGATTGTATTACCTTCCTACATCATATGATGATCTTGAATTATTTATGTTGCAAGTCTCTGCCCTCCATTATGTAGTCTGTACAATAGTCTTCACAAATAAAGCAAGAAAGCCCAAAATGCAGAAACATGACTTGCAAATATAAACAAATTAAGAAGTACTACTGCTTATGTGTAAGTAAGCCTGATAACAGAAGACATGGGAAACAGCACACTTAGTTATCATTATGTTTTGTGCCACATTGCTACTTTGAATAAAGTAGTCACTCAGAGAAAATGAGTATCCACAAAAGCTAAAGTGCGTGACACGTCTGCTTCCACCAAAGCTCTCAGTGTACTATGCAATCATTTCCTGCACATTTAAAATACTTCATACCCCACCAACACAACTGCTAAGTTCAGAAGCACATTAACATGCTACCCTTTACATTTCGAGTCCGGAAGAATAAACACAGGTTGCTATTAATGTACCTTGTTGCATAAAGTGCCAACTTGCATAAAGATCTTGTGTTTTACCAAAACTAAGTTCAGGTTGTGATTTTGTGCTATTTTTCTCAGAAAGAAAAATGGAAATTTAGTGTCCCTGAACATAAAGATCTTTCCTATTCAGCTGCTTTCTGCAGAACATAGAAAATCTTGTGTTTTACCAAAACTGGGTTCAGATTTGTGACTTTATGCTATTTTACTCAGAACAAAATGGAATATTATTAATGTTCCTGAACAAATTTCTTATGCTGATTTCTGTAGAAAGTCTTTATTACAGCTTTATCCCAACCCAGAAGCACAGACTACACCATTCACAACCACACGGCCTGCTGCCTCATATCTGAACAACAATGGTTAGCTGCTACAGAAAGATTTTCTAATTGTCTCAGATCTTACCTCCAGCTTCATGATGAATCACGCTGTTCAGGAAATCAAGAAACTGCTGACTGTAAGGTTTATTAGATGAGTGATAATCACAAAAAAAATCTAAGTAATTATGTATTCAAGAGCCAGAGTTGTCTCAACTTTTTACAAGCTAATACTTCCTGTATATTTGAGAAATGTGTTCCTCCACAGAGCTTCCAATCTGATTAATATTAATTAGCAAATTTGTGAGGAAATAACATAAAGGAGGAGTTTATATAAATATTTAATGAGATATGGTGGGAAATCCAGTTTTATTAGCAGTCCAGAAAGGGTCACTGAGACTGTCCTTTGAGTTTCCATCAGAAGTAGAGGTGTTTACTTAGCATGACAATCCCATACATCAAAAATATACAGAGCAAAGGCAGGCCAGCAAACTGACTTCAAAAGGAAATGACTGCAGTCCCTGATGGTCACTAATCAGTCACCAGGGAAGGAAAAACGTATAAATATTGCATTACAGTCAGACACAATTGTGGATTCAGCATTACTTTCGGGGAGGAGACAGCAACTAAACTTCTCTGTTCATCAAGCTAATAGGTTCCTTCCCCTGGCTGATACCTCCAATGAGGAGAAAAAAGCCCCACTGGAGTTTACCAAGTCAGATCCATCACATAATGGACTTGAGCTGTCTGGACTGCTTACTAGATGTGTTTAGTTGTTGAATAATGCAATAATTAAAATGTGGATAGTGCTTCATTATAAAGGGGTCAATCTCTGAATGTAAAAGTTACGAAATGCAGTTCAAAATGTCAGTTCATATGTGTCTGTTTTTCTTTTAATATTTATATTTTTTAAGTGATAGTACATGATTATTTCTGTGTGCTTTTGTATTTGTGCATATTTACTCTCAGGATCTGCATGTCAGTTGGTACCAGCCACAGGATCTATATTATATAAGCGAGCACAATGAATTGCAAATGCTATATAATCGGCCCACAATCCCCGAAAACCCAAAATGTCAAACGCATGGATCAGCGATCCGTAAAAAAAAAAAAATCAAAACAGAAAATAAAGTAGAGGGCTTTGCCCCCCCCCCCCCACACCTCCCTACTTAAATATACCAACTCCAAGATTGCACCACAGTAAAGGAAATGGCAAAGTCCAGAAGACGGCCCAGTGATTTTTTTTTCCCCTAGGAAAAAAATCGATGTTCCATGCTTTCGGTATTTTGCCATTTCATGTAATGACGTTCGACTGAACAGCGTTTGCAATTCATTGCATTCGCTAAAATAATAGGGACCCCCAGCCACAAGGGGATCAAAGTGTGAATATGGTTAATACAGTAAGAACCCTGCTATTTGGCAGTGTGCTGAGAGAAGGTACATAAGTTAGGCATGAACCTGTACTGATTGGCAAGGCAGAGGGGTTGAGCTGGGAAATACGTGCAGCAGGTTAGGGTGATGAGGGGAATGTAATCACAAGTGAGGAGAGTGTACTGAGTAGATAGAAGAAGTATCTTGAGGTGGGCTGATGAATGAAGAGAATGAGAGAGAGAGAGAAGGTTGTATGATGTGGGGACAGTGTATCAGGAAGTGCAAAGAATTAGTAAGGAAGAAGTAAGGGCAGCTATGAAGAGGATGAAGAAAGGAAAGGCTGTTGGTCCAAACGGCATACCTGCGGAAGTATGGAGATATATAAAAGGGATGGGAGGGGAGTTTTTAACCACATTGTTTAATGCAATCTTAGAAAGTGAGAGGACGCCTCATGAGTAGAGAAGAAGTGGTACTGGTACTGGTACTGAAGTGCAGAGCAGTGGTAACTGGTACTGGTACTGAAGTGCAGAGCAGTGGTAACTGGTACTGGTATTGAAGTGCAGAGCAGTGGTACTGGTACTGGTACTGAAGTGCAGAGCAGTGGTAACTGGTACTGGTACTGAAGTGCAGAGCAGTGGTAACTGGTACTGGTATTGAAGTGCAGAGCAGTGGTACTGGTACTGGTACTGAAGTGCAGAGCAGTGGTAACTGGTACTGGTACTGAAGTGCAGAGCAGTGGTACTGGTACTGGTACTGAAGTGCAGAGCAGTGGTACTGGTACTGAAGTGCAGAGCAGTGGTACTGGTACTGGTACTGAAGTGCAGAGCAGTGGTAACTGGTACTGGTACTGAAGTGCAGAGCAGTGGTACTGGTACTGGTACTGAAGTGCAGAGCAGTGGTAACTGGTACTGGTACTGAAGTGCAGAGCAGTGGTAACTACAGAAAGAAAACGGGTCAGCCACAGCATGAAGTCATGGGAGAGAGGAGTGGAAGCTAGTTTAAGAAGGGAGATGATAATTAGTGATCAGCAGTATGGTTTCATGCTGGGAAAGAGAATTACAGATACAATGTTTGCTCTGAGGGTGTTGATGGAGAGGTATAGAGAAGGTTAAAAGCAGTTTCACTGTGTCTTTGTGGATTTAGAGAAAGCATATGACAGGGTGCCTAGAGGGGAGTTGTGGTATTGTATGATGAAGCTGGAAGTGACAAAGAAGTACGTAAGAGTGGTACAGGATAAGTACAAAGGCAGTGTGACAGTGGTGTAGTCTGTAGTAGCAGTGACAGATGCATTTAAGGTAGAGGTGGGATTACATCAAGAATCAGCTCTGAGCCCTTTCTTATTTGCAATAGTGATGGACAGGTTGACAGAAAGGAGTTCCCATGGACTATGATGTTTGCAGATGACATTCTGATCTGTAGTGAGAGTTGGAAGCAGGTTGAGGAGACCCTGGAGAGGTGGAGATATGCTCTAGAGTGGAGAGGAATGAAGGTCAGCAGGTCTAAGACAGAACAATCCTCCAAGCCAATCCCTCAGAGCCACATGCTCCAGGGATCTAAACCTTGTCATCGCAATGAACAAAACATGCTGGACGGATAGGTTCCTGACCCAGAGACTCCCCAGACTCTGGAATAGACTGCCCATACATGTCCAGCAGAGCGCCTCTTTGGACCTCTTCAAAAGGAACCTTAACAATTGGATGGGAGATAGGAAATTCACCCAGGGGATCACGTCAGTCGCCCTGCTAAACAGTAGTCCAGGGAAGTAAATATTGTGGAAGAAATAGCCAGGGAATTGTTATGGCTAGGCTTGTATAGGCCCTAGAACAGATAACCTAGTACCAACCTATGAACCTATGTGTGTGAGAGGGGGAGGACAAAGGAATGGTGAGGATGCAGGGAGTAAAGATGGTAAAGGTGAATGAGTTTAAATACTTGAGGTCAACAGTTCAGAGTAATGGGGAGTGTGGAAGAGAGGCAAAGACGACAGTACAGAAAGGGTAGAGTGGGTGGAGAATAGTGTCAGGAATAATTTGTGACAGACAGGTACCAGTAAGAGTGAAAGAGAAGGTCCACAAGATGATTGTGAGACTAGCTATGTAATATGGTTTGGAAATGGTGGCATTGAGGAAAAAAGACAGGAGTCAGAGCTGGTGGGGACTGAGTTAAAACTTTTAACTCATTAACCCCAAATACCATCTCATGGTGCCTCTGTGCTTACATCCGAGAGCACTATGAGATGATAGGAATTTCAATCTGTTACCCTCGAGTGCCTTCCAGTGGTGTGAGAAACTTTAATGTATATTTATAGCTGTGTTAAGGGTAAAACACACTGAAAATCATAACCTTGACTTGTTATTCTCCTGCTATAGTGTCGAAAGATTTTACTCTTCTAACATATTCTGGAAGAATCACACCAAGTTCTTGTAAGCAAGTAAAACAGCTTTATTTTACATGCATGGAGATCTGCTACATGATAGTAATATGCCAGCAGTCTGGCTACTTGTACTTTAAGTTCTCCTTATATAGACCCTCCTGCACGTACATACACGTAGCACAGAGGACTTTCATTAAAATTGATAGTTTGATTACTTGTTTTTACCAGCCAGTACCACAGTTATTCTTGCACCATTAACTTCCTTATCAGTAGTTTAAGATTAACTCCTGCATTCCTCAGTGATCAACATTTTCCAGAACATTTCAGTTTGCACGCAGTGAACATTTTTCTGCTTAACCCTTTAAATACAGAATACAAAATATGTTGACTTCAGTATTTTTCCACATTTCCCCCCTTACAACATTTTGTATACTGTTTATTTTACACAATCCCAGATACGTTGTATACCTTCTCATAATCAGAGAAATATGCTTTTGTAGCATTGGCAGAGATAACCTTTGATATTATCATTTTGATACATGGTATGCAACAGCAGCCAAGCAGCAAAAATATGATTGCACCAACACATACAGCAATTAAAATGTTTATTAACACAGAACCCCAGTTTCCAAACAGATTTTGGAAAAAGTCAGTCAAGGGGTTTGGACCAGGTTTAGTCAGTTCAGAAACTTGTTGAATTATTTCAAGATGGCTCTGAATCGCATGCTCGTTATCAGGGATGAACGAGCAGCACTCCTCGTGTATCAGAGCGCAAGTACCTCCTTTCGCCGCTAGGGTGAAATCGGCCATACGGTTCTGCAACACTACTGTTCTCATCGCCGTTAATTCGTCCGTCACCAATTCTAGCGCTGAAAATGTCGCATTACTCAGAGTCTCTAACAGTTTTGACAGTTTTCTCAGTTCCCAGATGGATTTTACTGTCCCATATGCTGGCAAAATACCAGCCCAAGCAATTACATCATCGCCTAGGTCCATATGTGAGAGTCCTTTGCTGCTGACGTGTGCCAAGTCATGGTGATAAATCCATGACGCATCAATGTTACCAACGGGATTAATAGGTTTATTAAGAGAACGTGCATTTCGTATTTTACCTTGAGGCAACGCATTTGCGTGCCTGATAGCTGGTATCAGATATCCCAAAAACAACTTCCTGACCAGCCATATGGTAACCATTTATATGCTTTCCTACCACAAATAAAATAACAATCATTTGTTTTGATGGTAATATTGGTTGCAAATTCATAACTCCCATTTGGCTTTAGCCCGTTAAATAACAGGCCATATACATACAGCATTTTTCAACAAAACTAATATCATTTACATTGATGTCTTTTTATAGCTCCAAACTTGGTCTCACACTGCCCTTCTAGGGTACAATTATGAACTATTGTCAAATTACATTGGCTCAGCCCCACCTTAACTTTCCCAATCTTTTGAAAACACACTGTTCCATTTTGTCGCCCCAGAAGAGGCAGCGCCACCTTGTCTCTCAGTGGTACTTCTGTGGTTTCAAACAACAAACTATTCCAAGTATCATTTATTCCCAGAGGGGCTGTCCCTAACATTAAGCCACTGTGTACAGTAGGAATTGCAGTACATACCCAACAATTTGAGACATTCATTGAGGATGCATATGCATATTTAATCGCTTGATATGTATTAAAGTTTGGATGCCAGCTGGTGTGTTTGTCTCTTTGAATGGCTAGCTTCATTAAAAGACAGAAATGTCCAAAACAGAAATATTACAATCACAATAGTTATAAACAATAAAACATTGCAATAGAACCATTTTCTCTTATTCTCATTATTGTCCTTCATGATTGCTGCTGTCTGTTTGTTCCTCAGGGGAACTCAAGTCTTTATTTAACTTAAAATGTTTTATGATTTTGCAGTGCGTTAGGTGGATCCATGAGGACCTTTCTTTAATCCGAACTGCTGTTGGAGTTGCGATTAGCACCTGGTAGGGGCCCTCCCATTTGGGGGATGCCCAATTCTTGCGTTTTATTATTTTGATCCAGACCCACTCGCCGGGTCTGATTTCCGTGATCTTGTCGTCTCTTGAACCTGAAAAACAATCATTCGTTAAACAGCTGTTAGTATTGGTCAGCATTTTCCTCATGTACTCAGCTATCTCCTCACCCCCCTCACGTTCCGCAGGCAACAAGTTTTGCCACTGCGGGACGTAATAAGGTCTCCCATACAACAACTCAAATGGGGTGACTCCTTTTGAGGTGGGAGTTGTCTGCATGGAAAGGAGGGCTAGAGGTAGACAGGTAATCCAAGACTGATGTGTCTCAGCCATGAGTTTTCTCAACTTGCCTTTTAGAATGCCGTTATGGCGTTCCACCAACCCTGCTGACTGTGGGTGGTAGGCACAATGGTGTTTCAATTCAATTTGGAAAACTGTAGACAGTTTCTGTATGATCTGATTGACAAAATGCGTGCCGTTGTCAGAGTAGATGCGTGTAGGAAGTCCAAAGTGCGGGACGATGTGATTGACCAAAATTTTAGCCACTGATTGAGCATCCGGATGTGTCACGGAAAAGCCTCAACCCACTTAGTAAATGCATCTACTATTACTAACACAAACTTCTTTAGTTGTGCCGGGTCAATTCGATGAAGTCCATACATATTGTATGAAAAGGATAGGGGTGTTGGAAATGATGCCGGAGCAACTCTGACCCTCCCCGTGGTATTTAGCACATACTATGCAGGATAGACAAAAACGTTTTGCATATGCAATGAAACCCTTGGTCCAAAAGGTAAGGTGGATAATTCTAACCATAGCAGCAGGGCCCAGATGGGAAGGGCCATGCACAACTAGTGCTGCATATCTAAAAAGATTAGTAGGCAAAACATATTTATTATCCGGTCCCACATAGATTCCTTTGTTCTGCCTAACACCATACCTAGTCCAGCATTGTTTTTCCTGTACTGTGCTAAGTTCCTGCATGACTTGTAAGGTTTGCAAATCAAATTTATCTGTTGGTTGTAATTCTGTAGGTGTGGTTTCAAGTGAAAAGGTACTGGACATAGCTGCCTCTTTGGCTGCTTTGTCTGCTAGGGCATTACCAAGTGATACCGGGTCCTTAGCACGGGTATGAGCAGCGCATTTACAGATGGCCAAACCCGTGGCCGTTGGACGGCTTGTAGTAATTCAAGGATTAGGTCTTTGTGCATAATGTCTTTCCCGAGGTTGTAACCATCCCCCTATTTTTCCATTGCTGAGCAAACACATGCACCGTAGAGAAGGCATATTGACTATCCGTATAGATAGTGACGTTCCTGTCCTCTGAAAGGAGACATGCCCTTGTCACAGCAATCAGTTCCGCTGCTTGAGCGGATAAGTTCCCGGGGAGTGGTCTTGCCTCTATTATCTGAGTTGCAGTAGTAACTGCATACCCTACCTGCGTGGTGCCTGTTTCTGTTTTGCGTGCTGACCCATCTACAAACAGTGTCCAGTCCGCATGTAGTAAGGGTTGATCTTTAAGATCCAGTCTTGGTAGAACTTTAGAATGTATGAGATCTAAGCATACATGCGGAATACCGTCTTCAGCAACAGGTAGCAATGTCGCTGGATTTAAGGTAGTGCATCTCTCAATTGTCATGTGTGGCTGCGATAACAGCGTAGTCATACAAGATAAATGTCTGCTAGGTGACAGAAATGTTAACTTGTCCTGCAGAAGGATGACTGCTACAGAGTGCGGGACTTTTAACGTAAGATCATGGAACAATACCAACGTGGCAGACGCTTGTACCGCCAAAGCGGCTGCAATTACTGCTTGCACACAGTGTGGTAATGCTCGTGCTACTGAGTCTAATTTGCTAGAGTAAAATGCCAATGGTCTTAACTTATCTCCATACATTTGCATTAAAACAGATGTCATAAATCCCTGCTTGCAATCTACAGTCTGTATAAAGGTCTTACTGTAATCTGGAAACCCCAATGTTGCTGACCCAGCTATCAGTTGCTTGATCCTAGTAAATGCCTGTACTGCCTTGTCTGTCCAGTGCAGCAAATCTTTTGCCGCCATCGGTATTGCAAAAATTAAGTCTGATAGCGGGTGCACTTCTTCGGCGTAGTTGGGAATCCAACTACGACAGAAGTTCGTAATGCCTAAAAAGGACATCATTTCTTTTTTGTAGTTGGCATGGGGGCTTGTAAAATAGCATTCTTTCTGCTGTCATCTAATCGCCTGCCCTTCCCAGAGATAGTATAACCCAGGTAACGTACTTTTAATTTACAAAATTGTAACTTAGACTTATTTACCTTATGTCCTTCGTGTGCCAGAAAGTGTAGTAGTCGAATAGTCTCGGACTTACAGAGTTCTTCCGTAGTCGCCAGGAGGATATCATCCACGCATACAGCAGTAGGTGGCACCCTTGGGCTGGTTGGAACTGAGCCAAATTGGTGGACATCTCTTGTGAGAAGATGGTCGGACTTTCGCAGTATCCCTGCGGTAACCTGGTATAGGTATAACGCTTGCCCATAAACGTAAATGCAAACCAAAATCTACTATCTTCCTGCAAGGGAATAGCGAAACAGGCATTACTGATATCAATTACAGAAAAGTAGTTATCTGTTGGAAGCATATTGTCCCGCAGAATAGAGAGATCCGGGACTATGGGGGCCCGAGGTACCACCGCGGCATTTATTGCCTGTAAGTCTTGTACCATCCTCCATGTCCCATCCGGTTTATTTACTGGAAATAAGGGCGTATTACACGGTGAGTCTGTGCACAGAATTAATACTCCAGCTTTCAAAAGTGCTGTGATTACCGGTAAAATGCCCTCCTCTGCCTTTCTGCTCAAGGGATACTGCCGTTTATGAGGTCTAAATTCTGACTTGGGTGTAATCTTTACCTGTCCTGCCGTTCTAATCAGTCCGATATCGTGCTGACCCTGCGACCATAATGAGTTTGGAATCATCTGCAATTGAGATTCTTCCATGGGGGTAAGGAGACATAGTCATAATGTCCCAGGGGATTGTATCGGTTTGTCTTCCCTGAGGTGCACGGTCGGTCTGGCTTGTGTAACCCAGTTAAGTTTTTGAACCTGAATGCCCTTACCTGCCAACTGTTCTGGTGTCCATCCTACCCATTCAGTTATTTTCTTACCCACGAGGTACCATGACATTCCTTCACCCTCCGTGACTGAAATATGTGTGGTTAATTCATTCTTATACAGCAGCTGCATATCCCTTGTAAGGCTACATGTGACTGCAGAATTACCTAGTGTGTCCCAATCAAGGCTATGCAATACTAGTTTGGTGACTTTAAAACTAAGAAATTTCTTTTCGTATTCTAAATCAGGTCCGGCACATCTTCTGTAATACATTGTGCAATGTAATGGATCTGACACCTTCGGATTTGTTATGCCGTATTTGCTTAATGCCAAATTTGTAAGAGCCGTCACTACACTCTGGGGGCCTGTCTCTATCAAATCATTACTATACCAGTAATGTAGATCTCCCTGCCCCTCTAATAGCATTGCACTATTCAGTTCTATTCTCCTTGCCACCATCCCGTGGAGGTTGGGACGGCTGCTATACCGAACACTTGCATTAAATCTCTTCCTAGTAAATGTACTGGGCATATTTCTGAAATTATTACACCGAACCGTATGGTTTGGTTCGTCTCTGGGTCGGTAAACCACAGAGGTTTGGACAATGGCTCTTTGTAAATACGACCATTTGCTGCTTTTACAAGCACATATTCATCCGAGGTAACATCGGATGATATGGCAGTACTTCTGACTAACGTTAGAAGCCCCTGAGTCACAAAGAAATTCTATGTCTCGGCCCTCAACTTGCAATGTGATCACTGGTTGGGATTCCAATTGCATAGTTGATGCTAGTGCTGTTAGATTTACCATTTGATATTTCTCATTTTCTGCCATTTCCTGTCCCCACCCATCGTCTTCACTTGTACCTACTTCCCCATTCTCACTTTCTTCTACTTCCTCATACCCTCCATCTACGTCTTATTGACCATCATATAGTCATGCGGTACCACCGGAAGCAACCATCGGTTTCTCCGGTCCTCTGCAATCTCTGGCGAAATGTCCTTTCTTACCGCACTTAAAACACTCCCCTCTTTTGCCTACCCTCGAAATCCTCAGAATGACTTATGCCTCCCGTCCTCGTCCTCTTCCCCTGCCGCCCTCTTCCATGATTTGCGGAACCTTGAACTAACATTAAAGTTCCATCTTCGCTAACTGTAAAAGTCTGGGCTTTTTATCTTTTTTCCTTCAGGTATTTCTCAGCATGTCTAGCATAATCCATAAGGGGCTGTAGACGCTGTCCTGTGTGTGATCATATGCTTTTGTATAAAGTTACCAATGGCTGTCTTGCAGCCCTTTAGGAATGCATTTTTCAGTTGCTGTTCATAGGGCGAGTCATTTGCCTGATTTTCTGCCTTAATCAACCCACTATGAGCATCAAAACATTGTGTGAGACGATGTAGATAATTGCCTACGGTTTCGTCATCTGATTGAACGCATTGATTAATGCAAGTCCAATCTGCTTTGGGCTTCCAATGTTCTTCTATTTTATCTAGGAGAGTCTTTATTCTGGTTCTACACACTTGAGTTAAACGGCAAGGCTCCCCTTCCTGTGGTAGCAGGCGGTCCCAAGTTCCGCAAATAAGGTGCCAATCAGGTCCTAGGATTTGCCTTATTACTTGTTCAAATTCTACAGCGTTTAATCTATAACTCATTCTCATGCCCCCTACGTCTGTACGGAATTTACGCATATCTACTTTTGGATGGGGAATCCCCTCTACCACTTTTCGGATATCATCACGGGTCCACGGTCGGTAGACCAATATGGTAGGACCCTCGCCTTCTGCGCCTGCTTGAGGATTTGCCACTTCTATCAGTGGGTATTCCTCTCCTTCCTGATCTACCTTCTCCTTAATTTTCCAGTCCCCTTCTCTCCTAATACTTCCGCTCGTAAGTCAAGAGTGTTGGCAGGCTCTCTCTGTAATATAATACGTGGCGTGGGGGACACTCACGAAGCCTGGTATTGCGGTGGGTCCTGGTCGGGGGCACCTCAATAACCTGTGCAGGGTCTGGATACTGGATGGGAGGGGCCGAGGGATTCTGGTGACTACGACTGACTATGGAAGTTTCATTATCTTCCTTTTGAACAAAGTACACATCTTTTTCACTTGAATTACCACACCCTTTTTCAAATTTTGTTCCTTATGTTTTTATTTGCTTCCTCCAGCCATTTCTGTGCCTGGGGAATCCCTACCTTCTTTTGCTTCCTTGTCTTATTTCCTGCCTGTTTGCAGTAATCTTACTAGATTTTGACACTCTGACTTATTTAAACATCCACTAAACCCATGTTCCTTTTTCCATTTATCTAAATACTTTACATTCTTTGGGTGTAAATCAAACATAAACTTTTCATCTTCAGTTTTGTCAAGCCTTTGGCTTAACTGGTTCCTGTTCCCATTTCTCTTACGAGAAACTATTCCTGTTCCTGAGATCTCTTGTATATGGAATCTATTCACATATACTCCTTATACTTTGAGAAAATTAAATTTCTCCCTTGACTAGTCCCTTAAAATTTAGACAAAAATTCCAATCAGCAACAACAAAAATAGCTTTTCTTTTTGCTTACCTTTGTGATTCCTCCGCCCTGTTTCGCTGCCACCTCACGGATTGAATCTGGAAAGAGTGACTGGCCTCTAATTTCAACCTGTTTCAGTTGGAGGTCTTTCATTCGAGGAGAGCCTGATCTCTCTCCACCTGCGTAGGTTTTCAGCCTCTCTTTGTTCGATTCGCGCCGTGCAGGGGCCGCCCCACATTGGGCGCCAGTTATGTCGAAAGATTTTACTCTTCTAACATATTCTGGAAGAATCACACCAAGTTCTTGTAAGCAAGTAAAACAGCTTTATTTTACATGCATGGAGATCTGCTACATGATAGTAATATGCCAGCAGTCTGGCTACTTGTACTTTAAGTTCTCCTTATATAGACCCTCCTGCACGTACATACACGTAGCACAGAGGACTTTCATTAAAATTGATAGTTTGATTACTTGTTTTTACCAGCCAGTACCACAGTTATTCTTGCACCATTAACTTCCTTATCAGTAGTTTAAGATTAACTCCTGCATTCCTCAGTGATCAACATTTTCCAGAACATTTCAGTTTGCACGCAGTGAACATTTTTCTGCTTAACCCTTTAAATACAGAATACAAAATATGTTGACTTCAGTATTTTTCCACATATAGTTACAATTCAGTGTGTATTACATGTTGGTTACATTAAACTTTTACAAGAAATCGTCTTTGTAAGCCTTTGATGAAGCAAGTGGTGGCAACCAATTGGATTCTTGCAATCCAAGCCACCACTTGCATAACACCTCCACCCCGACATAATTTTCTTTTGTTTTCCCCAAATAAATAGAGGGTCCAGCAGCAGGTATTTCCTTTCTTTTTGCAGATATTTGCAGATTTTACCTGGTTGGTACTGGATCCCTCTATTTATTCTGGGCACCGATTGCACGGATCGCTACTGGAGAAATCACCCCGGTTTGGCCGAAGTCATCAGGAAGTTCCACTGTTTTTTTTGCTTGTAATTCAGGTTAGTATTTGCAAGATCCGTATATGAAGGGTGAGAGAGTCTTGTTCAGCACTGTCTCAGTTTTTTAAAATCTGGCATACATAACTTGGCAGCATTTGCACTTTTATTTCTATTTCATGTATTATCTGTAGATGATGAGTGCAGGCTTTGAATGCTGTGCTGTTCTTGTGCTTGGTTAGCTAACAAGAGTCGCATTCAATTTCACATGAACGGTAAATCACTTAACTCTACAAACGTATAAAATTCTGTTTTCAGAGTTTGCTCTGTAACGAACAAGAAATAGTTGGGCTTGGGGGCGAGACATGCAACAGTAGTATTGGTACTTTTCCGTTAATGGTGCAGCAGGCCAAATGTGTGATTCATGTCAAGTCACTGTTGCTTAATTTTTTTTATGGTTTCAACTTTGTGCTCGTCCTGAAACTATCATTGATTTTCTCACATGTGGGTGCTCCTTATTTCACTGCTGTCCTGCTTTTCATATTGCCTTTATTGTCAGAGGAGTTATGATTTTTCTTCAGAAGTCACGGATGCTTACTTGCATGTTGTTTTCATAGGTTCATAGGTTCATACTAGGCTATCTGCCCTAGGGCATTTATAAGCCTAGCCAAAGTGTGTTTGGCTTTCGCCACCCATTTTAAATTTATTTTGCTATGCCCTTTTTCGAGGTTAGTATACTGTGCCTCTGTCTAACAGTGACACAGAAGTGATACCCGGGGTAAACCTACTATCTCCCATCCACTCATCAAGATTCCTCTTGAAGAGAGTCAGTGAGGGACTCTGCCTAACCTGGACTGGGATTTTATTCCAGAGTGAAGGGAGCCTCTGGGTTATGAATCTGTCCCTCCAGCATGTCCTATTTATTTCAGTGCTGAGGTTCAAGTCTCTCGAGCGCATAGCTCGATGGGATTTGGATTTTCTGAGGTGCAGCATGTCCATTAACTCCGAGTTGGACATGGCTTTATACGTCAGACACAGATCACCTCTGAGCAGGCGGTATGCCACTGAGTAGAGCTGGAGTTTCTTTAACCGGGCAGCATATGGCATCTGTTTGAGCCCTTTGATCCTCTTGGTGAGGTACTTTTGGGGTCTTTCCAGTTGCTGCAGGTGTCTGGTAAGATACATCCCAAAAGGGGCATTGTACTCAATTATGGGCCTGATGAGGGATGAGTAAAGAGGCACGATGACCTCCCCTGATCTAGATGTGAATCCCTTCATGATTAGGTGGGCTATATAAAATGTTTTTCTAACCACTTTGGCCACATGGTTGTCAAATGAGAGATTGCTATCAACTTGGGTCCCCAGGTCCCTAATTACTTCTTCTGTACTTAATGGATTACCACCTATGTGGTAATTTGTGGGCACTTTGTTTTTGCCAAAGGGGATGACTATACACTTTCTGGCGTTTAGCTTGAGGCCATGGCTCTGGCACCAGTTGTCTGTTTCTATGAGGCCCTTTTGTAGGATGCTTGTGTCGGCTGGAGAGTCGATTATGGTGCCCAGTTTGCAGTCATCTGCGAACTTGGTCAGCCACAGTCCTTCCGTGTTAGCCTGTACCTCCGAAATATATACCAAACAAGAGAGGTCCCAGGACTGAGCCTTGTGGGACGCCACTTGTAACTGGTTTGGAGTCTGACATGGCTCCAGCAATTCTAACCATGTGGGTTCTGTCCTTGAGCCAGTTTGCAACCCATCTAGTGACATAGGGTTTATATTTAAGCTGGTGAGCTTATCTATAATGCCCGAGTGGGGTATTGTATCGAAGGCTTTTGCAAGGTCCAGGTAGGCTGTGTGGACCACCTTCCCCTCGTCAATGGCCTTGGTGACTGTTTCAAAGAAATCAACCAGGTTTAAGAGGCAGGATCTGCCCTTAACAAAGCCGAACTGGGTAGGATCCAGTGTCTGTAGGTCCCCAATATCTTTATTTATGAGGTCCATGATGATCCTTTCCATAGCCTTGCAGACCAAGCTAGTCAAGCTTATGGGGTGATAGTTTCCAGATTTGCAGTTTGGATTTCTTGTGGTAGGGTTATTGGTTTCCTGCCAAGTCAGTTACTTCACAAATTGGGTGTAAATTACAGGTGTTATAGTGTGAAAAAATAAGGAAGTGGTAGTCTGTCCGACCATCTGCTGATTTGTAACGTTCTTGTGTTATGGTTTCTAATGGTATCATGCATATCTGTGAAGGTGCACACAGTGCAAATGGTGACAAAGGAGTTTACCAGACAGGAACGTGATGAGAATGGCCAATGAGAATGGGGACAAACCACGAAGTCAGCGCTATTGTTTTTTTCCTGCTTTTACTTTTCTCTTCCTTGTCACACTCTTATTGCTTATTGAATTGTTCTGGTGTGGTTTTCATTTTTGGCTTTGTTCTCGGTGTAGTACTTTTGTAAGGGTCAGTGTGTTAATGTTGAGAAAGTCCTTGGGAAAAATAGGAACATGTATTGCATATGTGAAGATGGAATTATGATGACATTTGCGGAACTTCTCCATGTGTATATTTGCCGTCAACATTTCTGTTTGGCGCCGGCTGCTGCCCAGTTAATGGAAAAGTACCGTTAGTAGTGTTTTTAACAGGTTACTGGCTTGCAGTTTGATGTATGGTAGTGATTTGAGGAAAGTGTCAGATGTCACTGTTGAATTGTATATTTAAATTATCTGTTTGTTCACTTGATTATTTTTTGAGGAAGTTTTGATGAGTAAATAAAACAAAAGCATTCAAAATAACTGTGGTTCATGTTTTTAGTCAGTATTTTACTGGTTGTGTGCAAACTGTGTGTCCATTACAGCCTCCTGAAGGTTTTTGGAGTTTAGTGCAATTTCCTTTTTTCTGAGTTTCGATATGTATTTGATTGTTAACACTGAACATGAATGCACCATGCTTTTGAGATACAGGGCTGTTGAGCCATCTTCTCTGGGCTGTGAACCCAGTGAAAGAGCTCATACATAGTGGAATTGTGGGGGGGGGGTCACTATAGTGGTGGAGGTCTGACATGATATGAATGGCAATAAATGAGGTATGGAGTTCAAAAGCATAATATGTTAGGTTTTGGCTCGGATGCAGAACAGGGATATCCTGAGAATGTTTTTTTTATATGTTTAGATGTTCACATTGTCCAAATGAGGCATGTTTGTTTTTACAATAGCACGTTTAATAGAGTGTTCTTTAATGTTGCTGGGGGGAGGGACTAATACCTCAGCCTACTGGTGTTTTTTTTTCCAGTACTGTTTTCTAAAGGGGAAAAATCAGAGATATGCAAATTGTGCTAAAAGGGTGAAAAGCCCTCTCTTTGGAAGTGATTAGTCTTTGTATATAGTGTAGTACTATAACCATTTTCCAGGATTTTCAAGGCAGCAATGGGAAACAAGGGTAGAACATACCTCTCAACTGTCCAGATTTTCACAAAATGTCCAGACTTTTGCCTCATATTTTTGGTCTGTTCCTCCAAAAAGTTGTGGTTTTCTGGCAAATCACTGCAAATTGAAGTCACTAAATAACGACATTCATTTGAGTTACAGAGTCCATATCCTTCAGAAAATGCATACCAACACAATTTCTATTATTCGAGCAACTTTCTAAGTTTATAAGAGGAATATTTAAAATCTGTCCCTAATTTTGGACCTTTGCTCCACTCCCACATTATTATAGGCCTTGCCAGATTTCTTGCTCTAACAGGTTGACAGTTATGCTGTAGAACTTGGTGATTACTGCCAGGGAAGTGAGTGCAACTGACTAAAAGATAGTACTCAAGGTTTAAATGCAGGCAAGAAGAGCAGTAACCTCGAGGATTACTTGGACGCATAGGGGTTGCAGCTCATGTGTATACAGCAGGATCCATTACTTTTAAAAGGGAGTCCGATTTTTGTCTTGGAACATGACTGGGTTAACGATCAAAATAAAAAGGGACAGAATCCTAACAAATCAAGACGGCACAGGCTAAGGTAGTGGCTCTTCAGGAAATGCATCTGAGTGTAGAGAAAAAGCACAAACTGGTGAGGAGGGGATATAAGCATCTTATGGATTCCTGTACTGACGGTGGCAGGAGAAGGGGAGTGCTGATTTTGGCATAGAAAAGATTAAAGTCTGAGACCCACAAGTGCCTTACAGATCTTCAGGGCTGTTACGTAGCTGTGAATGGTGCTTTTGAGGGGGACAAACTATCAATACTCTCAATACATGTACACCCAGGACAAAATTTTTCTGGGTATAACAAAAAATTTTAGAAATCATTAGAACAGAATCCCCTCAGTCAAATGAGTTTTAGAGGCATGCAGTAGGTGTAGGTGTGTGTGTGTGTGTGTGTGTGTGTGTGTGTGTGTGTGTGTGTGTGTGTGTGTGTGTGTGTGTGTGTGTGTGTGTGTGTGTGAAGGTTGGGTGCCAGGCTGGCAACTCAACACCGTAAAAAACCCACTGACAATCATTCAGACTCTGAGCCCAGCCCAGGAGTTTTCAGACCAAGGCCCTTTGGTTTCCCTAGGAAAGTTTTCATTTTGATTTGCTGAACAAGTATTTTAAATACCCCTTTTATTATTTGCAGCCACTGTTCAAAGATAATTTAAATTAAAAAAAAAATGCACAAAAACTGAAAAGTGACTTCTAGTCTTATTGAATTAGCACTAAAGCAATACCATTGGGCCAGCTATTAAAATAAAAAATCAGAGTGCGACAGTTGCTGACTAGTGGCATTTTTATTTTTAAGGTTGAAGTAGAGAGTAGGTGCATTAAAAAAAAAAGTCTTCATTGAATACAAGTTGCTATAAATAGCTCACATAGGTGTTGTAGTTTTCACTGTATAAAACTAAATTTGTTCTGTCCAGGCTGATTCCTTTGTATTTAGCAGTGCTGATGTACATTGCATTTTATCTGTGCTTTGCAAATGCAGCTGGCATCTTGAGGAGTAAAGAGACATCTTGCAGGAATACGGATAATTTGCTGTGCTATTGTAAAACAGTGGCGAACAGTCAGAATTTATTGTAAATAGCTAATTACAGGTATTGACTTGTAGAACCACTATAACAGGCAGAAATGTAGTGTTTAAACATGTTCTTTTTTTCTTTTTCTACTACATGCGTAAACTGTACACAAAATTATATGAGCAGAATTGGTAGAAGCAAAATTGTTATATAAATTTAGAGCAGGTGTAATCTTATACCCTTTCCTTAAAGGGAGTGGTTACTATTGCTGAGAATGAGTTGTGGTGAAAGAGGAATGCATGACTGACGATATCCAGCCGCTGGTGATACACTGTCATACAGATCCTCAGACATCTCATTGCCGTGTGGGCTTCAACTGGCATAACCATTTGAAATACCTTTTTCTGTACTGCAACCCCCTTCTTTCATATCTTTAATAGCTTACAGATGTTGTCATTAAATAATTTCTTTGCAGCTTGCTTAGTTGATTTGGCATGTCAGTCTGATGTGAAAGTTCACAATAGTGCTTTCCTTTTACTATTGCCGTGAGTGACCGTGACACAGCAGTTTTGACTACAAGTGCATTATTTTATTGTTATTTTTTTTTATTCTCCATTCAATTTCCTTGTCTTTATTTTAAAAATGATACGTTTATATTTGGGCTGTACAGTGACAGAACACACAGCATTACAGTGTATCCGCTGCTCTTTGTCCACCATTTCAATTCTCATGTGTGTACCTTCTGTGTTTGGGTTTTCCTTGTATTTTGATTTCCTCCCTTATCCCAAACATGATCTGTGGGTGCATTAGCATTCCTCTAACCCCAAACATGATCTGTGGGTGCATTAGCATTCCTCTAATCCCAAACATGATCTGTGGGTGCATTAGCATTCCTCTAACCCCAAACATGATCTGTGGGTGCATTAGCATTCCTCTAATCCCAAACATGATCTGTGGGTGCATTAGCATTCCTCTAACCCCAAACATGATCTGTGGGTGCATTAGCATTCCTCTAATCCCAAACATGATCTGTGGGTGCATTAGCATTCCTCTAACCCCAAACATGATCTGTGGGTGCATTAGCATTCCTCTAACCCCAAACATGATCTGTGGGTGCATTAGCATTCCTCTAACCCCAAACATGATCTGTGGGTGCATTAGCATTCATCTAACCCCAAACATGACCTGTGGGTGCATTAGCATTCCTCTAACCCCAAACATGATCTGTGGGTGCATTAGCATTCCTCTAACCCCAAACATGATTTGTGGGTGCATTAGCATTCCTCTAACCCCAAACATGATCTGTGGGTGCATTAGCATTCCTCTAACCCCAAACATGATCTGTGGGTGCATTAGCATTCCTCTAACCCCAAACATGATCTGTGGGTGCATTAGCATTCCTCTAACCCCAAACATGATCTGTGGGTGCATTAGCATTCCTCTAACCCCAAACATGATCTGTGGGTGCATTAGCATTCCTCTAACCCCAAACATGATCTGTGGGTGCATAGCATTCCTCTAACCCCAAACATGATCTGTGGGTGCATTAGCATTCCTCTAAATTGCCTGTAGATTCGCCAGATGTGTGAGAGTTAATGTGCGTGCAGTCTTGTGATGGATTGTTGCTTTACTCAGGACTAGTTCACAGACTACTGTGGCAATAAACATAGTGACAAAAGCCTACTCTAACCTGACACCATACCCTGTCCTGTGATGTGGAATGCCACACCTGTTAGGACAGAGGGAACAAGTAGGTCAGTAGGGCAGCTAGGATGCTGGACAAGCTGATAGGACAACAACAAAAAAACTCTCAGTATGGTTAACCCCCAACTTTATTTTGAAGAATGTTTCACTGCTTGGTGGCAGATGTCATAGTTTATGAAAGAGAGCACCCTGTACCACCTCCAGTCCAGGACTCAGTTTTGGATGAAATTGTAGAACACTAGACTCTGCATAACCTAGCAAGCACAATTCTATTCCTAGAAATGTTATTTATCTCTGTGATTGTCAGTCTGACATTATTTTATTTAGATAGGTAGCCAGGTAGGTATACAACTAGGCAGAGAGAACATATAAATATGTAGATCGTTAATTCCATTTGTAAAGGAGGCTGGTGGTATCTAGTTGTAAAACAATGTATTGGTATACATTGGTTTACATGTTAACAAATTCAAATCCCTTCCCCCATCAGTGTGATATTTTAGCTGGTACTGCCCTATATACTAAATGTCCTAATAATTTAAACCTTATGCACTATAAATAAAATTAGTAAAATTAATAATGATGTGGTACTTCTTATTAAACAGATTATTATTAAACAAAGTCTACTAATAAAGGGGCCATTGGGGGTAATGTTTCATTTAGGTTATTGTGCATACCTGGAAGGGTTGCTGAAGGGGTTACCGATGGAAATTGTGTGTTCTGGTGCCTCTGCATAGTAGGACAGACTGCGGAAGGGGTCCCTGGGGAGATGTTACATTTTGGTGCTTGTGCCTGCTCACACAACATTAGATAAAGAAGGTATGTACTAACCATAATATTCCATCTGTGTTGTCCATTTTTTTTCATTCTTCCTCAACTACCTACCCTCTGAACATCCAGATTTTTTCTTCCTGTATATATATGTATGTACAGTGCATATAACAAATGTACACACCCCTGTTAAAGTGCCAGGTTTTTGTGATATAAAAAAATGAAACCACAATAAATCATTTCAAAACTTTTCCCATGCTTCACTGTGGGGATGGTGTTCTTTTGGTGATTTGTGCCAAACGTTTCTTTTCGAATTGTGGCCAAAAAGTTCAAATTTGGTCTTATCAGGCCATAACACATTTTCCCACATGCTTTTGGGAGACTTGAGGAATTGTTTTGCAAATTTTAGCTGGCCCTGGATGTTTTTCTGTGTAAGAAAAGACTTCTGTCTTACAACCCTACCCCATAGTCCAGACATATGGAGAATACAGGAGATTGTTGATACATGTAGTACACAACCAGTACTTGCCATAAATTCCTGCAGCTCCTTCAGTGTTGCTGTAGGTCTCTTGGCAGCCTCCCTGACCAGTTTTCATCTTTTTGATTGTTTTATAATTTTTCCCCTAACAGATTTGTTTTTCAATTGAATTGTACAAGTTATAGGTCACATTAAAGGTGGGAAAAGTTTTGAAATTATTATTGTGCTCTCATTTTTTATATCACAAAAACCTGGCATTTTAACAGGGGTGACTTTGGTGAATGCTTCATTTTGGTGCATGTATATACCAGGAACTGTTCCAGAAGGGGCATTTGGGTGAATTGTTTCATGATGGCACTCATGCATACTCCAACATTTTATTACAGGGGTCCCTTGGGTGAATGCTTCATTTTGGTGCATGTTCTTACCAGGAACTGTTACTGAAGGGTCATTTGGGGAAATATTTCATTCTGCTGTTTGTGCATGCTGCAACATGTTGTGGTAGGGGTTACTTTGGTGAATGCTTCACTTGTGGTATGTACATATGGGTCTATATTATAGCATCAAAATTTTAATAGTTCGATCACTAAAGATCAAACTTTAGTGCTCGAACTATTAAAATATCGAATCCTAATAAAAATATACTAAAAATAAACAAAAAACTAACTGGTATAGGCAGGGGCCCCGCACACCCCCCGCTACTTAAATATACCAACTCCAAGACCGCACTACATAGAAGTAAATGGAAATCTCCCCTTACAGAGATTTCTGTTTAAACGTTTGACATTCTGCACTTTCACTGTCTTTGAGTTGACAATATCAGATTCGATATTGTCAGACTTCGAGGAAATAATATAGAACCATATATACCAGGAACTGTTACAGAAGAGTCTTTGGGTGTGCGGACTTTATTGGGCTTTCTATCCTGCAGTGCTGGTTTTTACTCGGTATTATGTGTTTAGCACAGTCCTGTTTTTCTGCAATCCTTCCAGCTAGTGGCTTCCATGATCACTCCCAGTTTGCAGTCATCAGCAGACTTTGTCAGTCACAGTCCTTTAGTTGTAGCCAGTACTGCGGAGAAGTAGATTCCAAACAGCAGGGGTCTCAAAACCTATCCATGTGGAAGACCACTGATAACAGGTCTGCTGGAGGAGGTGGAATCCCCTACTTTGACCATATGAGATTCTCTGTCCTTTGTAATTTTGAATTTCTGGTCAGTTAGGATTACAGTCAGTTACAAGTATCAACTGTCTTTGAGTCATAAATTCCTAGATTCATAGTGTTATATTACACCTGTGCCAGGAATATATTGAATATCTACTTAACAGGCAATGTGCAGCAATTTTCCACCTGCACATAAGGGGTTCGTTTCAGTGAATGTTTCATTTTGGTGCTTGTACATACCAGGAAATGTTACTGAATGGTTGTTTTGGGGAAAACTTTCATTCTGGTGCTTCGGCATACATTATATTGAAGGGGTCGCTTGGGTGAATGCTTCATTTGGTGGTTGCACATACTAGGAAATATTACTGAAGTTTTGTTTGGGGAAGTGTTTAATTTTGGGGAGTGTGCATACCTCAACATTCTACTGAAGGGGTTGCTTGGGTGAATGTCTCATGCTGGTGGCTGGACATACTCGGAAATGTTACTGAATGGTTGTTTTGGGGAAACATTTCATTTTGGTGCATGTATACCTGGACATATTAATGAAGATGTTGCTTGGGGAAATAATTCATTGTGCATCTAAGAAGTGCTTGCACATCCATGGTGAGACTGCTGAAGTGGCCACTGGGCCAAATAATTTATTGCGCCATTTTGCATACACAATGCAAACAAATGCAGGGGTTACTGGGCAAACATAGAAATTCACACTGCAAATTACATATGGTTACATTACTTAGAATACAGCACATAAATGTAAATACAGTGTAATATGCCAGCATATAAGACATCAGATACACCAGTGACTAATTAATAGTATAATGTAAAGTTAGCAATTAAACACAAGTCACTTCTGCTTGTATTATTCGATTTGTGATTATACTCAGTAGTTGCCTGAATGAGATAAAGGTTATTACTTGCTGACTGCTGCCAGCATGGAGCTACAATATATTTTGTGTATTTTTCCTGGCTTTGTCAGTCATGTGTGGAATTTAGGTGGGATGAAGGGCTCAGTAATATACAAGTGTTATACTATTTTTACTGAATTACTCAGGTCTTCTCCCAACAGATGAGTCTGTGTTGCATAACAGCTGCACAAGGTAATATAATGAATGCATACTGAGCAGGTTATGTGCAGCAATTATCACCTGTGTCTGAGCATGTATACCTTCGCAGTAGTGAAATGCAGGTCATTATCACATTAACAATAAGAACACTTGTAGGATAGCACTGAGTCATTATCACTTTTCTGGTAAAAGTGTCAGCAGCTGTCACTGTTATTCACATAAGTAGAAGTCGTCATCGCATTGATGAATGCACAAGCCAGATTTGGGTTTTTGTCTGCGTGGAGTCATTTCAAGCCCCCCCCCCCCCACCCACAACAGTATTTTTCTGTCATTTTGACAATTTGTTTTAGACACAGTACAGTTCCCATTGTGGTTGTATGCTTCATATTATTGTGAACTACTGCAATTGAACATTGTATCTTGTACTCATTTTCTATATCACACAGTCACTATATAGATTTCTGGTGTGTTGCTTTTCCAGTGCCTCTGTAGGCATATAACATCAGAATGTTGCACACTGTTGTGTTTTTCAGATGTAGTTTCAAGTGGAAAGTAACACGTCCCACAACGAAGATGCCATCTGTGGAGGAGAAAGCAAGCGGCATTTACCTGTTGGGAAAGGAAACAGATGGATATGTACCTTGAGATGCCATGTAATGCCAACCAGAGTGAGGGTGAAGACTGTGACACAAATGATGAGATTCCACTCGCACGTCTGCGTGAGAAGGCCATTGCCTCTGATACAGATGATGCCCCTGTGCCAGCCATTCCTGACAGACCACTATAACAATAAGGATGAAACTGACCATGATAGTGAGGATGAAGTACCACTTGCACTCCAAAGGAAGGGTGCAACACACAATGGTCACCCAGTGCAGTCCGATTTTGATACAGATGATGAATTGCCTTTATCTGTGTTCAAGAAAGTGCACGCTATCACATACACACCTATGAAGTCCTCCACAGTCCATGACAGTACAAGTGCTGACAAGAATGGGCTTGGTATCACTGACAGACATATGAAGTTCTAAACAGTCCATGACAGTGCAAGTGCTGACAAGGATGTGGATGTGCCTTCCACTGTACATGAGGTTCACAGCAGTCCAGAGTATGTGGATTGGGATGGAGAAAATCCACTAGATCTGAGTGTAAGTAGCTCCTTATCAAGCAAGGATATGATTGTGCCTCAGCATGGCCTGTCTGTTAGTACTTCACTAACAAGTTCATGCAATGCATTTGCTACTGACACTGAGAGAGCACCATCACTGAACCATGCCTGACTTTCCATTTCAAGCTGTTCCAGGTGACCAAGTAAGGAATTGTGAGCATACCCACCATTTAAGATCACGTGGGAAAAAGATCTCACAGCAGTATGCATTGATGACTTTGTGCAGCCAGTAAGCCCTGTAAACAACTTGGGTTCAGCTAGGACAGAGATGGACTTCATGAATTTGATCCCAGAGGACCTGTACCCCCTTATTGCCAATGAAACCAATCGCTATGCTGCAGAGGCAGGCAACAGCAGGCAAGGTTGATAAGCGGTCAAGTCCTGTTTGTCCAGGAGACATACACACATTTCTAGGTGTCAGAATATACATGTCCATTGTACATGTTCCTGAATATTGGCAGTACTGGGAAATGCACCATGTATATGGTTGCTTCCCAATAGCGGAGTACATGACCAGAGACAGGTTTGAACAAATTCAGCAGTATTTCCATTGCAATGACAACCACCTGAGCATACCACAGGGCTGTGTGGGTCATGACAAGCTACATCATGTATGGCCAATTCTGGATGCAGTACTGCATGCATGCAGGACACAGTACAATGTGCATCATGAGGTGGCTGTAGACAAAGCCATGGTTGGCTTCTGTGGATGCTTGACATTTAGACAGTTTATACCTGGTAAGCCAGAGAGGTATGGCATTAATGTGTGGGTGTTGGCAGACTCAACCAAGGGGTATGTATGAGAATTGCAGGTATACACTGGAAAAGCTGAGCAGAATACAGCGGTCGGACTGGCACACCGAGTTGTGGTTGACCTAACTAGGGGACTGATTGGCAAGAAGCATCACATTTACTTTGATAACTTCTTTACTTCTGTCTCACTGGCACAGCAGCTGCTGCAAGATGGTCTATACTGCTGTGGAACCATCTGCACCAATCGGTCAGGATGGCTTCTAACATTCAACAGACAGGCCATTGGAAAAGCACCTTCAGGATACTACGAGCAGTTGCAAAGTGGACCACTGCTGGGTATTGAATGGAAGGATAGCAACCCAGTATTCCTCCTGTCAACTAACAGTAACCCAACCTTGTCAGTCTCCAGCACATGCAGGAGAAAGCGTGATGGAACAAAGACATTGGTGCCATGTCCACCAGTTGTAAACATGTATAACACTTACATGAATGGGGTGGACCAAGCAGCTCAGGACACAGTATCCCACTGCCAGAAAGGCCCGCAAATGGCAGCTGTACTTGTTCTGTTTTTTATGGGATGTGGCCATAGTAAATGCTTTCATTATATTTCATGAAAGCAACAGCCATCAGCAACTGTCACGCTCTGGACATCCTATTCCAGCAACACAGTTACAGTTTAGAAGGAACCTAGGCTTGCACCTCCTTGCCAGTTACAAGAAGAGGAAAAGATGCACCAAGATTACTGTCCCAGAGCCCATGAGACAATTTGAGCATGGCTTACACTTTCCGGTGAAATGGCGGAAATCAAGATGCAAATACTGTGCCAGCAAGGGTAAACATGCTGAGCCATCATGGGGATGCCCGACTTGCAAGATCAACCTGTGTGTTGAATGCTTCAGTGAGTACCATGGCCATAAAGATGTTGTGCATTGACAGCAGGGAAGGCACATAGTGTGATGTACGAGAGAAATCAAGGTGTGTATTCCTATGGCACTGGGGACCTTGGAGACACATCCGCTTGGCGCTGACTGCTGTGCTCATCAGTGGGTGTCGCACCTAGACAGCATGACTGTTATGATCATCCTGGATGGCAGTGGGGAACTTGGAGACTTTTCAGCTCAGCCCCACTGGGCTGCTTTCCAGGATATGCATGGTTTCATGGATGCCACTATGATGCCTTCAGTCCCTCCGTGAAAGGCCACCTGCAAAAAGAAAGAGTCTAGGTATGTCATTTTCCTTTGGGATGTTCCCTTTCAGTCTCCCTCCACTCTGGTACTGTAAATGTATGTAGGTCAGGGCAGCAAATAGTACACTACTTCTGTCCTTAACCCCTTATGTCCATTGCTGAATGGACACATGTAAACAGCAAAGGCATAGGTAAGGCAAATTGCTGACACTGAAGGAGGTCATGAGACAGTAGTTGTATCAGCAGTCTGAGTGGGTAGCAGACATAGTATTGGACACATCAGATGCCCTCGAGTGCCACTGAAGTCCCATGTCTGTCCTGGGTTCATTAGTGGAGTGGTAGTCCTTACCCTGCTTTTTCTCTTTACATATGCCCTGTCTGTAGCTGCTTGTCAGTTTCCACCCATGCAATATTTCAGCTAAGGTAAGAATGTATCCTCTGATGGTGTGTGCATCAGTGGGCAGCACACCTAGACACCATGGCAGTTAGGATCATCCTGGATGGCAGTGGGGAACTTAGGGACTGCAGACACTGAAGGAGGTTGTGAGACAGTAGTGGTATCAGCAGCCTGAGTGGGCAGCCAGCACAGGTATGGGACATTTCAGACGCCCATCAGCTGAAGCCCCATGCCTGTCCTCAGCATATTAGTGGACTGGCAGTCCTTATCCTGCTTTTTCTCTTTACATGTGCCTTTCCTGTGCCCCCTTGTCAATCACTGTGTGTAATTTGGTGTTTTCAGGGCTGGTAGGTATGTACCTCTGCAGCATCACTCATTGTGTGTCATTTGGTGTTGTCAAGGGTGGTAGGTATGTACCTCTGCATCATCATCACCAGTTATGTACCTTATTAAAAGAATAATGCCACTTTGGATAGGAGTGAAGATTTGGATGAGCTAACCAGGTAATGCTATTGATATACATATATGTGTAGTCTTCCAATACATCTCTCAAACATCAGTAATTTCCTGTTTGCATTTCTTTCCTGTGCAAGTGCACCCACCTTGTGACAGTGACATGGCTTCACGAACAGGAAAATATCAAGTGAGAGTGTGGGTGTGTGGCCGTTCCTACATTCACTGGGCTGCCAGCTGTGCCTCCAAAAGTGAAAACCACTACAACTTGAGCTTCCCCACATCTAGTGTGAAGGTATACCGGATTTCAAGAAGAGGTATGCATTGGAGTGGACTCCTGCAGTTGTTGGAAGAGAAATGTTCAATCTACCCTAAGCCTGACATTCTTGTGCTGCACATTGGAGGGAATGATGTCATCACTCACCCACTCGGAAGGCTACGATTTGAAATCAGAACAATTTTTGAACACCTGCAGTCATGGTGGCCATGTTGTCATTTTGTGTGGTCTGATATACTTCCTCACCAGATGTGGAAAGTAGCAAACAGTCAACGGGCAGTGCACAAAGCCAGACATTTACAGAATGGGTTCATGCGTGGCTTGATGCACAGGGTCAGTAGATCAACAATCTCCCATGACAGCATCACCGCAGAAGATGTTCACCTTTTCAGAAGCAATGGCATTCACCTAACTGAGGATGGAATTACATTATTCTTGACTGACCTCTACAATGGTGTGATGAAAGCTATGCATGATATATTGGTAACATGCAGCTAGTGAGAACGAATGGAAAACAGGCATGGCCGAGTAGGACCAGTATGGTAAGGAACTCTCTTGTTATAGTTTATGAACACCATTGTCACTACTGACGACACAGGAAAAGACCTGCTAGGGAACTTGTACATGTGCTGAGTAACACTTCATTTTCAGATTGTAAAAGAACTATCTGTATGCTGTGCGCTGGTACAGATAACTGTTTGATTATGAATTGTGTTATGTAAATTATGATATCTTTCTTAGTTTGGCAAACAACTGTGGTAGGGAGCTGGTGAACATGCTGACTAAGAACAACTGTTTGAGGAGAGTGCCACATACAAGAGAATATGTCAAGAAATTGTAGTTTATTGGCCATTTGGCAGTTTATTGGCCATTTGACGATTTTTCCATCTCTTTCAACTTTTTGGTTTAAAAGTCCGCATTTGCGCTTGTTTCTCACCTTTCCTGTAACTAGTCTAGTCCAGATACAGATTTGCTGTATCCAGGACTGTTTGTAAGCTTCTGAGCCCCCCAAGCCTTTCTGTGTTGGAGGAAAGCCTTCTAGCTTATCAGTGGGAGTGGTAGCCTATCTACCAGAAGAGTGGTTTCTGGCCCAGAAATTGTAGTTTATTGGCCATTTGGGCAGTTTTCCCATCTCTTTCAACTTTCTGGTTTAAAAGCCCGCATGTGTGCTTGTTTTCCACCTTTCCTGTAACTAGTCTAGTCCAGATACAGATTTGCTGTATCCAGGACTGTTTGTAAGCATCTGAGCCCCCAAGCCTTTATATGTTGGAGGGAAGCATTCTAGCTTATCTAC
Organism: Protopterus annectens; assembly: GCF_019279795.1. Lineage (NCBI taxonomy): Eukaryota > Metazoa > Chordata > Ceratodontiformes > Protopteridae > Protopterus > Protopterus annectens. The sequence goes on from NC_056732.1 coordinate 1,857,789,348, forward strand.
CACAAGATCCAGGTACAGATTCTTAGCTTTAGCACTTGAATTTGCTTATTCATGCTCAGCACTTGTTCAGAACTTGTAAGCACTAAATAAGCTACAAATTACTACAGCACTCAACCTTCATCTTTACCTAGAGGAAAACAGTTTTTGCACTTAACTTCTCTCACTTGCTTAGAGAAAAACAGCTCTTATACTCACTTTCCTCACTTGTCTAGAGGCATGTCCAAGGGTCAGCTCCCAGTGTTCTCTCCTGTCTATCTGATGAATCTGGGCATCTTGGGGCAATGTAGAAATTGCCTCATGTACACAGACAACCTTCTCCTCCTACCACCCAACACCACAACCTGTGAAAGATGCACTTATCTAGCCAAAGTGGAGGAAAAGCTCTCTCCAACCAAGACTGAACGTGACAGTCAAGAGAAGAAGGTAAACACTTGCACCACACCACACTCATCACATAGTCCCACTAATCCTACACCACCAAAATCCATATATAGAAACACAAAAACATTCGCGGAGGCTCTCAATAATAATCTGCTCAAGCAACAGAGACCTCCAAAGCAGAAACACAAGCAACCTCCACCCCCCAACACAACCTAAACGACACATAGCCCACAGACTCAGTGTGCCAATAAACCACAGCCCATAAGGCAAAACAACATACCCAGCACACTAGACATAGGTGATTCTATAGACAGGCACACTGTCCCACTCACCAGGCTAAACAAGGAGAAGGTTACTGTCAACTGCCTGTCGGGTGCCAGGATCTGCCACATAACCCACACACTCAGGTCTCTCCACAAGTACAAATATGACTCTGTCATTGTCCATGTTGGTGTGAATGACCTGAGATGTACCTCCCTAGACTACATGAAAAGAGACATGGAAGAGATCTCCGATCTTTTAGCCCAGGCAGGTATGACCCTAGCCCTGAGTAGCATCCTGCCATCACCCAGAATGATACCACAGTACAAGGAAAAAATGATTGACATCAACAATTGGCTAAGCTTCTGGTGTCATTCTAAGGGGATCCAGTATCTGTCTGCCTGGGATGACATGGTCGACAGACCACAATGCTTTGCCACAGATGGCCTGCACCTGTCACCTCTGGGACTAAAAATACTGGCTAAGGCTCTTGCCGCCCCTATAGTGCCTTTTTTAGACAAGGTTCAAATGACAAATTCACAACCGTAAAAGGAACAGGCAATCAAAAACTGAGGGTAATGCTACTCAATGCTTGAAGTCTAAATCTCAAAATGATCTCACTTGAGGTACTCCTTAAAGTGGAGAACATTGATATCTGTGCAGTGACTGAGACCTGGTTCAAGGCTCTAGAGAGCACCCCTGCATTACCAGGCCATAACTCATACCACACTTTTCGTCCATCTAACCTAGACCAGAACACCAAAGGTGGAGGTGTGTCCATATTCATTAAGGATATCCACACCTCTAGGCTAGTTGCGCAGCATAATGCATCTGAGGTTATCCAAGTGCAACTAACTCTGGGCAAAACTGCAATCCAAATTGCAGCTTGCTACAGATCCCCCTACCATGACCCAGGATTCCCACTCCTCTTTTTTTGATATACTGGAAAATATTAGAGTTCAACCAAACACCCTAATAATGGGCGAGTTCAACTACCCTACCTTTAACTGGGAAAACTCTCATGTACCAACTCCTTCGCTCTACACTTTCTGGAATTCATAAATTCCAATGCCCTGGATCAACTTATCCACACCTCCAACAGGGATAACAATATCCTAGACCTAGTCATTACCAACATGCATGACAGGTGTTCTACACCTGAAGTCAACTCCTCGTTGGTCAGATCCGACCATAAGCTAATCACCCTAGATATCTGCATCCTGCCCCCACCCACCATTAAGGAAACCTTTGTAAGAAATTTCTTCAAAGCCAACTTCATGTTTCTTAAGACAGAAGTGGCGAACTTCATGACACCCATGCAAATGGACAATACAGTTACGACTGCTGAATCCTACACAGATGCACTCTATAAGCACTTACACCAGTGCATGGATCATGCTATCCCAAACAGAACCAAGACGCTATCCTCCAAACAAAGGAAGCCAATCTTGTCGTCCCCTGCCATAAACAAGCTCTCCCACAGAAGGAAGAAACTATTGCAAAAGAGAGTAAAATCCCATGAGTGAAGGAGCTCCCTGGTCAGCCTCAGTAAGAAGCTGAGATCCCTTATAAGATCCTCCAAAGCTAGCTACGAAAACAAAATTGCCACTGATTCTAAGGGCAACCACAAAGCATTCTATAGCTATGTCAAGAATCTCAACGGCAACACCCAGATCTGCTCTGAGTTGCAGCACAACGGCATGAAAATTGCAGAACCAACTGATATAGCCAACATCCTGGCAGATAGGTTCAGTACTAACTATCCCCCTCTCACCCCCTAAAGGGCCCATATCTATACAGGAAGAATGCAGAGTCCCTGTAATCCCATCTACGCAGGTAAAAGCTGCACTCTCTAAAACCAAAAACACAGCATCCATGAAACCGGACAACATCCCAGGCTGCGTTTTACACAAACTTCAGAACGAACTAGCTGCCTACCTAAGCACCATATTCAATCATAGTGTCACATCAGGCTTTGTGCCCACTGAATGGCACACAACAACAGTTATCCCACTCCACAAATGGGGAGCCATGACTGACCCTGGGAACTATCGCCCTATTAGCCTGACTAGCCTAGTGTGTAAGGCCATGGAACGTATCATCGTGGAACTCATAAACAAAGACATTGGTAACCTCCAAACTCTGGATCCCACCCAGTTCGAGTTTGTGAAAGGCAGATCATGCCTTATGAACCTGATCAACTTCTTTGAGGCAGTCACCAAAGCTGTAGACGAGGGTAAGGTAGTTCACACAGCCTATCTTCACATCGCCAAGGTTTTCAACACCATCCCCCATTCTGGAATTATAGCTAAACTCACTAAACTAGGTATAAATCCCTACATCACAACATGGGTTGCCAACTGGATCACTGACAGAACCCACACTGTAAAAGTTGCAGACTCCAAATATGACTTCAAACCAGTGACAAGTGGAGGATCACAGAGTTCAGTCCTGGGACCTCTCCTGTTTGGTATCTACTTCTCTAAAGTGCAGGCTAACACAAAAGGCCTCTGGCTAACAAAGTTCACAGATGACTGCAAACTAGGAGCCATAGTTGAGACCCCAAATTATGTGGACATCCTACAGAACGGCCTCACTGAAACAGATGCCTGATGTCAGAGGCATGGCCTCAAGCTCAATGCCAAGAAGTGTATTGTCATCCCCTTTGGTAAAAACTCTGTACCCATGAACTACCACATATGACAGCAGTCTACTTAACACCGAATGTGTGAGAACAGACCTTGGGACCCAGGTGGACAGTAGTCTCTCTTTTGATAATCACATCGCCACAGTAGTCAGGAAATCCTTCAATGTGGCACACCTCATAACAAAAGGGTTCTCACCCACAAAAAGAGAGGTCATTGTTCCCCTCTACTTGGCACTCATTAGACCCATTATAGAGTACAACGCCCCTTTTGGAATGTACCTCACAAGACATCTGCAGCAGCTGGAAAGGCCACAGAAGTACCTCACAAAGAGGATTACTGGCCTCAAACAGATGCCCTACACTGACCGTATCAAAAACATCCAGTTTTATTCTGTTGCATATCACCTACTCTGAGGAGATCTCTGCCTAACATATAAAGCTATGTCAAACCCAAAGCTGTTGGGCATGCTACACCTAAATAAATCCCAATCCCTCAGAGCTACATGTTCTAGGACCTAAACCTTGTCACCACAATAAACAGAACATGCTGGAGGGATAGATTCCTGTCCCAGAGACTTCCTATACTCTGGAATAAGCTACCCATCTATGTCAAGCAAAGTTCCTCATTAGCACTCTTCAAGAAAAATCTTGATGAGTGGATGGGAAATAGGAAATACACCCCGGGGATCACTTCTGTGGCTCTGTTTGACAAGGGCACAGGAAATTAACTTTCTTGGGTGGTGTAAGCCAGGAAACCTTGTTGGCTAGGCTTACTTAGGCCCTTGGGCCAATAGCCTAGTACCTACCTTTGAACCTATGAATACCCATCCTGCACACACATCGCAGTTTGGTTACAATTATGGTTATGAGAGTTATGATTTATTTTCCTATTTTGCTAAATAACTTTGTCAAGAAACATGTCATCAGGGTAAGTAATACTTCATTTTGAAGACAATATTATTACTTAAAGGATGGAAAAAGAACTGTGACTGTCTGCTGGACAACTGTACAGATATCACATTATGTTTAGGAGTTTGGTTATTAGAATTATGACATTGTTTCATATTTGGTGAATAACTTTTGGCAGGGAACATGTCAGCATGGTAAGTAGTAGCTCATTTTGAAGATAGTGTTAGTTCTTGCAAAATATAAAAAGAACTGTATCTGTATGCCGTACACATGTCCAGATATCACTGTTTGTTTGGGACTATGGTTATGAGAATTATGATATTTTTTCATATTTCGCTAAATATCTTTATCAGGGAACATGTCATCAGGGTAAGTGATACCTCATTTTGAAGGCAGTATTAGTAGTCACAGCATGGAAGAACTGTCTGTATGCTGGACAAATGTACAGATTTCATATTTTGTTTAGGACTTTGGTTATGGAAATTATGATTTTTTTCATATTTTGGTAAATAACTTTGCTAGGGAGCATGTAATTGTGCCAAGTGATACCTCATTGTGAAGACAGTGTTATTCCTTACAACATGATAAAAGAACTATGTATGTATGCTGTACACATGCACATATATCAAAGTTTGTTTAGGACTAAGGTTATGGAAATTATTAATTTTTTTCATAGTTTGATAAATAACTTTGCAAGGGAGCATGTCAATGTGCTAAGTAATACCTCATTTGGAAGACAGTAGTAATAGAACATGATAAAAGAACTGTGCCTGTATGCTGTACACATGTACAGATATCAAAGTTTGTTTAGGACTTAGTTTATGGAAATTATGTTTTACATATTTTTGGTAAATAACTTTGCAAGAGAGCATGTCAATGTCCCACGTAATATTTCATTTTGAAGACAGTATTGCTCCTTACAACATGGTAAAAGAACTGTCTCTGTGTACTGCACACATACACGGATATCACAGTTTGTTTACTCTTGTAGGATTATGAAAATTATACATTTGCAATATTTCTCATTATTATGTCCATATCTTTGCAAGGAAGTATAATGATGACACAAGTGATGTATCATTTTGAAGCTGACATTGAGCCACACAACTTTTATGCAGATATGTAGTCTCTGTCTGTTACAGGTGATGAGATATTATGCTTTGTTTACTTATGAATTATGAGAAATATAATATTAATCATATTTCTGTGAAGATCTCTATAATGGAGCATCACACCGTAATGGTTATGGCATCATTTTAAAGCTAACCTTCATACAAACAAATTACAAATTGCATGGGTCTACATGGTACATTCACCAAGATATTGTGATTTGTTGTAACAAAAAGGTAAGAAATATGCACAATATCAGCATTCCTTGACAAATATTTAACAATGACTTACATGCACACTATCAAACTTTACACTGTTGGAAAGGTCAGTGTCTGCTGAATAACTTTTGTATTTACATTTTAGTTTAGCTCTTATGGTTAAAGAGTTATGAACATTTGTTTTCTGTATGGCATTACAAATGGATTATCTGAAAATAAGCTCAGGCTGCACTGTTGTTCCTATGCTGGAAGTAAGCAGGCAGCATTTTCTGAGCTGCTCTGGAGTGAATGAGCTAAGATTTGCTTTGGGTGTGACAAGGATGGACAGAATTAGGAATAAGTATATTACAGAGTCAGCTCAGGTTGGAAGGTTTGGATATAAAGCCAGAGAGGTGAGATTGCATTGGTTTGGAGATGTGTTGAGGAGATGCTGGCTACACTGGGAAAAGGATGGTAAGGATGGAGCTGCCAAGTAAGAGGAAAAGAGGAAGGCCTCAGATAAGGTTTATGGATGTGGTGAGAGAGGACATGTGGGTGGTTGATGTAACAGAGCAAGATGCAGAGGACAGGAACATATGGAAGATACTTGTAATAAGAAATTACCAAAGGCATCTAGAAGACCACATTAATCTCTTGTCCTGCAATATTAGGTGACCAGACTCAAGGGATAGTATGTGGCAAAAAAAAAACCTTGTAAATATATGTTGTCATATGACTATAGTAAAAAAAAAAACCTTATGTTCAATTTATATTATCTGTTTAACTTGTTATAACTACTTATGTTTCTAATGTAACCTTTTAATGCCTTTTTATGATGATACTTGTTACAACTAGTGGAGCTTTTCTCCCTGGGCCTCTACTGAAAATAGACATATATCCAGCTAGACTAGCCCGGTCAACAAATGTAAAATAGAAAAATAAAATAAATAAATAAATAAATCTTGCAACACAGAAGCTTCCTTGTGAGTTTGAGTTGAGTTGTGAGTATTTGTCCATTATGCTTTGGGATGGCAAATATTAAACATACTAACAAACAAAAAAAAGTAGATGGATACTAACGTCAGTTATGACCTCTTTAGTTACATCAGTCCTCGGAAATATCTATGGACCAAGCCAAGATGTTACCTCCTCCTTTTGTGAGTTTGAGACTGCTTTAAGATTAATTCTGTGTTGATCCCAATCTAGTTTCAGGGCACTTTAACACACTGGTAGACTTTGTTATGGATAACATCCCTACACAGAGACCAATAATGGTTAGAAACATCAGGTATATGCCAGTTATGGCTGATGGAATTTTGTCTTGTTGATGCACGGTAAGTACTGGATCAACAGGCATAAGAATTCACTTATTTTGCTCCCCATACCAGGACTACAATTGGACTGATTATTTGTTGATTAGTAACTTGTAAATCAATAAGGTGAGCACTGCAGAGATAATCCCAGAGTGTCTCTCAGACCACAGTTGGGTGGTGCTAGACTGCACTAATTGTTGGGGGTACAGATGGGAGATAATCCCAGAGAGTCTCTCAGACCACAGTTAGATGGTGCTAGACTGCATTAATTGTTTGGGGGTACAGACGGGAAGTAATCCCAGGGAGTCTCTCAGACCACAGTTGGGTGATGCTAGACTGCACTAATTTTTGGGGGGTGCTGATGGGAAAACAGTTTAGGGTGAACCTGCTTCTGCTGAACAGACTGGTCTTGCTACAGCAGATTTCAGAATAGGTCAGGCATTACTGGCAAACAATTAGAAAGGGAAAAAGACTAATATGCAATAAATGGGAACAATTTAAGGAAGGTGTTACCAGTATGATCCAAGAATTAAACAAACAGCAAAACAGGGGCTCCTAAAAATGGTTGGCAATATACATTCATAAAGTACTGATCCTTCATGAAACAATATGTAAACATTGCCTGTAGAAACACATAGTACCTGAACACCATCAATAGTATAAAAAAGATAGAGATGTACAGATTTCTCTGTTAAAGCTGAGATCAGGCAAAATTTGTTACATTGGGTAAAACAAATTCAGAGCTTTAAATTATCCACCCAGAGAAAGAGGGAAAGGAAGTAGGCTGGCACTATGTCATGTAAGAAAGATGTAAAGGGACAGAAAGCAGATTCTGCCCAAAAAGTTAACCTGGCTATGAAAACTTTCTAACAAAATTTATATAAGCCTTCACCCAGCCTTTGTGAATAATGTGGCTGGAATTTAATTCAGCCATCATTTGGCTCCAGATGACAAGCCCAGATAAACAGATGCAAACCAGGAGCTGACAACAGGTGAAATAAGGCAAGCAATCCAAACACTGAAATCAAGGAGAATCTCATTTACCAGATGGCATTCCCACAGAGATATTTAAAATGTTTCATATGTTTCATATTGACCTAAGTTCATATTCTGTCCTAACTTTCTATATGGAAAGTAAAACAAATTACACATTACTCTATCAGACAAGAGTAGCCAATAGTTTTACTTTTCCCAAGGAATGCAAGGATTTATTGGAGCTGTTTTATAGTTGCTTCATGTAGAGGCTAACATTCTAGCCAAGGAATTAACAAATCAGCTTGAGAAAATTATATCTACAATTGTTCATGATATGCACCATGGGTGTGTAGGAGGCCTACAGGGCATACCAGCAATACTCAGAATGTTCTAGAATCTTCAACAAATCAGCCATTAACTCCAATATCCTGTAACAGCCTTTTTATAGATTTAACAAGGCATTTTGAACCCCATCGCTGGGACTGTCTCTGGCATCTCCTAGCAAATATGGGATTTCCTGAATTGTATATAACCTGGTACCAGTTATTATATGTAAATCCCATATGGCCAATGTAGCAAAAATAATACCAGCTCCCTGACCTTTAAATTGTTTACAGGCACCAAGAAAGCTGCCCACTTTCTCCACTCCCTTTTGTCCTAGTTGTAAAAGTCCTTAGTCTTTATATCATACAGAACTGCCAAGAATGGGGCATCAGGATTTAGGAGACATATGCATGCACAGACACCTGGTTTGCAGATGGCTGTACCATATGGATAGCAAATCTACAGCAACAACTCCCAGAGATTTTACAAGTTTTTAATTGGTTTGAAACAATATCGGACTCGAGATCTTAGTACCAATTGAATGTTAGTGGAGTATGGCTACAAATGGTATGAGTCACTGTGGAATTACAAGGGTTACTGTTCATAAATACCTGGATATTCACATAACCAACAAATCTAGCAATCTTCTGCTGATAATTTAGGCTCTCTTTTAGTGCAAAACTAACATTGTCTTATGCTCTACCTCTTTTAGCCCACATTGTTGCCATTAAGATAATGCTGCCTACATTTTTACTTCTGATGCTCTCTACACCAAGGCTCACACACCACCCTTTAAAGCAGAAATCGCAGAAGGAAATACTTTACTATGTACAGGAAAATTCTCATCCTGGGATGCCAAGGAAAAAACTGATGGCCTATCAGAAGTAATTCATCCAGGCAAAGCTGTTAGATTTTAGAGCAGTCTTCCACAGAACTGGGTAACAGTAAAGATGGGCAGTCCAAAATACTTCCTCATCCCCTGGCAGTTGTTTAGCAAAGTATAGATGACTGCAGTCAGATTATATTTGAGAAGGATAGATTACACTGGACCAACCTTCTGGGCTATCAAATAGGAAGCCATACTTGGAACTCAGTATCAGTTTTGCAATCCTACTGGGCTTCCATACATGCTCTGTATTTCAATTATTTTAAAAAGCTACACTTTTGGCAGATTACTCCAGCTCAAGAAATGAGAGCTCAAGGGAAAGGGGAATGCTGGGGATGTAGGGGTAGGAAATGCCAGTTGCACGCATCTACTTGGTCATTTCAATTCTGCACAATTATCTGGTCAAAGGTATAATCTGCAGCACAGTTCTTCCACAGAAAAAATATTACAACATTTATGAACCTTGGTTTCTGGATTTTGGGTATTATACCAACAACATCAGCCCTCACTCATTTGGAAAAAAAGGGTTAATGCAGAGTTTTACAATGGACACAACTCTTATTTTCGGCTCTGGAAATTTCTATCTAATGATGTGTCTAAGGACATGCATTGTTACAACAAATGATATTGTAACCTAAAGTCTGGCACTAAAACCACTCCAATGGCTTGAATTTATCCCCAATTATTGCTTCTATCCCATCTTCAGATCACTCACTGCTTACTCAATAAACCTTCAGCCTGCCCTTCCTCTCTAGTGTCCTTCTAGACTCCTACTCATACTCTCTGTAGCTCAGATCAAACGCTCCTTGACACTTACAAACCTAATAAAAATATATACAAGCTACTTTACAAAAACAAAGTAGCTCAAGCCTGGTACAAACTCCCTTCAAATATTTGTAATATCAAACAAAACATGAAAAGTTGCAAAAAAAGAACTGTGTGAGTTATAACAGATTCCTGTACTATGCACAATGGACAAAATAACATGGACTGAGATGTCTTTTTTTTTCTTTTTAATATATATTTTTATGCAAATCTGTAAAGAATCCAATTTTAAAATAAAATTGCCATTCTCCATCACTCTGGGTTCATTATTTCATTTGTGCAGTAATTGTACTAATAAAATTATTACCAAACACCTTCCCATTAAATGAATGGGGATTAGAGCCTGTGAAATGCCATGCTAGTTGTAACACGTCTTCTTACTTCTTCCACCTGTGAAACACCATGCTAGTCATAACACATCTTCTTACTTCTTCCTCCTGTGAAACACCATGCTAGTCATAACACGTCTTTTTACTTCTTCCTCCTGTGAAACACCATGCTAGTCGTAACACGTCTTTTTACTACTTCCTCCTGTGAAACACCATGCTAGTTGTAACACATCTTCTTACTTCTTCCTTCTGAGAAACACCATACTAGTCATAACATGTCTTCTTACTTCTTCCTCCTGTGAAACGCCATGCTAGTTGTAACATGTCTTCTTACATCTTCCTCCTGTGAAACACCATGCTAGTCATAACACGTCTTCTTACTTCTTCTCCTGTGAAACACCGTGCTAGTTGAAACATGTCTTCTTACATCTTCCTCCTGTGAAACACCATGCTAGTTGAAACATGTCTTCTTACTTCTTCCACCTGTGAAACACCATGCTAGTCATAACACATCTTCTTACTTTTTCTCCTGTGAAACACCATGCTAGTCATAACACGTCTTCTTACTTCTTCCTCCTGTGAAACACCATGCTAGTCATAACACATCTTCTTACTTTTTCTCCTGTGAAACACCATGCTAGTCATAACACGTCTTCTTACTTCTTCCTCCTGTGAAACACCATGCTGGTTGTAACATGTCTTCTTCGTTCTTCCTCCAGTGAAACACCATGCTAGTCATAACACGTCATCTTACTTCTTCCTCCTGTGAAAAATCATGCTAGTCCTAACACGTCTTCTTACATCTTCCTCCAGTGAAACACCATGCTAGTCATAACACGTCTTCTTACTTCTTCATCCTGTGAAACACCATGCTAGTTGTAACATGTCTTCTTACTTCTTCCTCCTGTAAAACACAATGCTAGTCATAACACATCTTCCTACTTCTTCCTCCTGTCAAAAACCATGCAAGTCATAATATGTCTTACTACTTTCTCCTGTGAAATGACATGGTAGTCATAACACGTCTTCTTACATCTTCCTCCTGTGAAACACCATGCTAGTCATAATATGTCTTCTGACTTTCTCCTGTGAAACGCCATGGTTGTCATACCATGTCTTCTGACTTCTTCCTCTTGTGAAACACCATGCTAGTCGTAACATGTCTTCTTACGTCTTCCTCCTGTGAAACACCATGCTAGTCATAACACGTCTTCTTACTTCTTCCTCCTGTGAAACACCATGCTGGTTGTAACATGTCTTCTTCGTTCTTCCTCCAGTGAAACACCATGCTAGTCATAACACGTCATCTTACTTCTTCCTCCTGTGAAAAATCATGCTAGTCCTAACACGTCTTCTTACATCTTCCTCCGGTGAAACACCATGCTAGTCATAACACGTCTTCTTACTTCTTCATCCTGTGAAACACCATGCTAGTTGTAACATGTCTTCTTACTTCTTCCTCCTGTAAAACACAATGCTAGTCATAACACATCTTCCTACTTCTTCCTCCTGTCAAAAACCATGCAAGTCATAATATGTCTTACTACTTTCTCCTGTGAAATGACATGGTAGTCATAACACGTCTTCTTACATCTTCCTCCTGTGAAACACCATGCTAGTCATAATATGTCTTCTGACTTTCTCCTGTGAAACGCCATGGTTGTCATACCATGTCTTCTGACTTCTTCCTCTTGTGAAACACCATGCTAGTCGTAACATGTCTTCTTACTTCTTCCTCCTGTGAAACACCATGCTAGTCATAACAAGTCGGCTTACTTCTTCCTCCTGTGAAAAACCATTGTAGTCATAACATGTATTCTTACTTCTTCCTCCTGTAAAACACCATGCTAGTCGTAACACGTCTTCTAACTTCTTCCTCTTATGAAACATCATGCTAGTCATAACACATCTTCTTCCTTCTTCCTCCTATGAAACACCATGCTGGTTGTAACACGTTTTCTTACTTCTTTTCCTGTGAAACACAATGCTAGTCGTAACACATGTTTTTAATTCCACCTGTGCAACATCTTGCTAGTTGTAACACATTGTCTTACGTCTTCCTCCTCCTCTGAAACACCATGCTAATCGTAACACATCTTACTTTTTCCTCCTGTTAAACATCATGCTAGTTGTAACACGTCTTCTTACTTCATCTGCCTATGAAACATCATGCTAGTTGTAATATGCCTTCTTACTTCTTCCTGTGAAGCACCATGCTAACCGTAACATGTCTTCTTACTTCCTCCTCCTGTGAAAAACCATGCAAATCATAACACGTCTTCTTACTTCTTCCTCCTGTGAAACACCATGCTAGTCCTAACATGTCTTCTTACTACTTCATCCTGTGAAACACCATGCTAGTCGTAACAAGTCTTCTTACTTCTTCCTCTTGTGAAACACCATGATAGTCGTAACACTCCTTCTTACTTCCTCCTGTAAAACACCATGCTAGTCTTAACACGTCTTCCTACTTCTTCCTCCTGTCAAAAACCATGCAAGTCACAACATGTCTTCTTACTACTTCCTCCTGTGAAACCCCATGCTAGACGATAGTCTCACTATGTCTACGCCACCAAAATCTACACATAGAAACTCAAAAACATTCATGGAGGCTCTCAATAATAATCTGCCTAAGCAACAGAGACCTCCAAAGCAGAAACACAAGCAACCTCCATCCCCCAACACAACCTAAATGACATGTAGCCCACAGATTCAGTGTGCCACTCAAACACAGCCAATAAGGCAAACAACATACCCAACACACTAGTCATAGGTGACTCTATAGTCAGGCACACTGATGTCCCACTCACCAGGCTAAACAAGGAGAAGGTTACTGTCAGCTGCCTGTCGGGTGCCAGGATCTGCCACATAATCCACGCACTCGGGTCACTCCACAGCAAGTACAAATGACTCTGTCATTGTCCATGTTGGTGTGAATGACCTGAAACGTACCTCCCTGGACTACATGAAAAGAGACATGGAAGAGCGCTGCGATCTTGTAGCCCAGGCAGGTATGACCCTAGCCCTGAGTAGCATTCTGCCATCGCCCAGAATGATACCGCAGTACAAGGACAAATGACTGATTTCAACAATTGGTTAAGCTTCTGGTGTCATTCAAAGGGGATCCAGTATCTGTCTGCTTGGGATGACATGGTCAACAGACCACGATGCTTTGCCACAGATGGCCTGCACCTGTTGCCCCTAGGATTCTGGATACTGGCTAAGGCTCTTGCTGCTCCTATAGTGCCTTTTTTAGGCAGGGTTCAAGTAACAAATTCACCACCATAACAGGAACAGGTAAGCAAAAATTGAGGGTAATGCTACTCAATGCTAGAAGTCTAAATTTCAAAATGCACTCACTTGAGGCACTCCTTAAAATGGAGAACATCGATATCTGTGCAGTGACTGAGACCTGGTTCAAGGCTCCAGAGAGCACCCCTGCACTATCAGGCTATAACTCATACCACAATTTTCGGCCATCTAACCTGGACCGAAATACCAAAGGTGGGGATGTGTCCATATTCATTAAGGATATCCACACCTCCAGGCTAGTTGCTCAGCATAATGCATCCGAGGTTATCCAAGGGCAACTAACTCTTGGCAAAACTGCAATCCAAATTGTAGCTTGCTACAGATCCCCCACCATGCCCCAGGATTCCCACTCCTCTTTTCTTGATGTACTGGAAAATATTAGGGTTCAACCAAACACCCTAATAATGGGCGACTTCAACTACCCCACCATTAACTGGGAAAACTACTCATGTACTATCTCCTTAGCGCAATGCTTTATGGAATTCATAAACTCCAATGCCCTAGATCAACTTATCCACACACCCCCACCAGGGGCAACAATATCCTAGACCTAGTCATTACCAACATGAGTGACTGGTGTTCCACACCTGAAGTCAACTCCTCGTTGGTCCGATCCGACCATAAACTAATCACCCTCGATATCCACATCCCACCCCCACCCCCCATTAAGGAAACCACAGTAAGAAATTTCTCCAAAGCCAACTTCATGCTTCTTAAGACAGAAGTAGTGAACTTCATGACACCCATGCAGATGGACAATACAGTTACAACTGCTGAATCCTACACAAATGCACTCTATAAGCACTTACATGAGTGCATGGATCGTGCTATCCCAAACAGAACCAAGACGCTATCCTCCAAACAAAGGAAGCCAATCTGGTGGTCCCCTGCCATAAACAAACTGTACAACAGAAGGAAGAAACTGTTGCAAAAGAGAGCAAAATCCCATGAGTGAAGGAGCTCCCTGGTCAGCCTCAGTAAGAAGCTGAGATCTCTTATAAGATCTTCCAAAGCTAGCTATGAAAATAAAATTGCCACTAATTGCAAGGACAACCACAAAGCCTTCTATAGCTATGTCAAGAATCTCAATGGCAACACCCAGATCTGCTCTGAGTTACAACACAAAGGCATGAAAATTACAGAACCAACTGATATTGCCAACATCCTGGCAGATAGGTTCAGTGCTAACTTTACCCCCCCCTCACCCCCTAAAGGGCCCATATCTATACAGGAAGAATGCAGAGTCCCTGTGATCACAACTACGCAGGTGAAAGCCGAACTCTCTTAAGCCAAAAACACAGCATCCATGGGACTGGACAACATCCCAGGCTGCATTTTACATGAACTTCAGAATGAACTGGCTCCACGCTTAAGCACCATGTTCAATAATAGCCTCGCATCAGGCATTGTGCCCACTGAATGGCGTACAGCAACAGTTATCCCACTCCACAAAGGGGGAGCCACCACTGATCCCGGGAACTATAGACCTATTAGCCTGACGAGCCTGGTCTGCAAAGCCATGGAACGTATCATCATGGAACTCATAAACAAAGACATTGGTAACCTACAAACTCTGGATCACACCCAGTTCACGTTTGTGAAAGGCAGATCATGCCTCCTGAACCTGATTGACTTCTTTGAGGCAGTCACCAAAGCCGTAGATGAGGGTAAAGTGGTTCACACAGCCTATCTTGACCTCGCCAAGGCTTTCAACACCATCCCCCATTCTGGAATTATAGCTAAACTCAATAAACTAGGCATAAATCCCTATGTCACAAGATGGGTTGCCAACTGGCTCACTGACAGAACCCACACTGTAAAAGTTGCAGACTCCAAATCTGACCTCAAACCAGTGACAAGTGGAGTACCACAGGGTTCCGTCCTGGGACCGCTCCTGTTTGCTATCTACTTCTCTGAAGTACAAGCTAACACAGAAGGCCTCTGACTAACGAAGTTTGCAGATGATTGCAAACTAGGAGCCATAGTCAAGTCCCCAAATGATGTGAACATCCTACAGAAGGGCATCTCTGAGACAGATGCCTGGTGTCAGAGCCATGGCCTAAAGCTCAATGCCAAAAAGTGCAGTGTCATCCCCTTTGGTAAAAACTCTGTACCCATGAACTACCACATAGGCAGCAATCTACTTAACACTGAATGCGTGATAAGAGACCTTGGGACCCAGGTGGACAGTAGTCTCTCCTTTGATAGTCACATCGCCACAGTAGTCAGGAAGTCCTTCTACGTGGCACACCTCATCATAAAAGGGTTCTCATCCAGGAAAAAAGAGGTCATCGTTACCCTCTACTCATCACTCGTTAGACCCACTATAGAGTACAACGCCCCTTTTGGAATGTACCTCACAAGACATCTGCAGCAGCAGCTGGAAAGGCCACAGAAGTACCTCACAAAGAGGATTACTGGACTCAAACAAATGCCCTACACTGACCGCCTCAAAAAACTCCAGCTTTACTCCATAGCATATCGACTACTCCGAGGTGATCTCTGCCTAACATATAAAGCTATGTCAAACCCAGAGCTGTTGGACATGCTACACCTAAAGAAATCCAGATCCCTCCAAGCTACACGCTCTAGGGACCTAAACCTTGTCACCACAATAAACAGGACATGCTGTAGGGATAGATTCCTATCCCAGAGACTTCCCATACTCTGGAAAAGGCTACCCATCTATGTCAAGCAAAGTTATTCATTAGCACTCTTCAAGAAAAATCTTGATGAGTGCATGGGAAATAGGAAATACACCCCGGGGATCACTTCTGTGTCTCTGCTCGACAGTCTCACAGGAAAATAACTTTCTTGGGTGGCATAAACCAGGGAACCTTGTTGGCTAGGCTTGCAAAGGTCCTTGGGCCAATAGCCTAGTACCTACCTAAGAGCCTATGAAACACCTTGCTAGTCATAACATGTCTTCTTACTTCTTCCTCTTGTGAAACACCATACTAGCATAACACGCCTTCTTACATCTTCCTCCTGTGAAACACCATGCTAGTCATAATATGTATTCTTACTTCTTTCTCCTGTGAAATGCCATGGTTGTCATACCATGTCTTCTTACATCTTCCTCCTGTGAAACATTATGCTAGTCGTAACACGTCTTCTTACTTCTTCCCCTGTGAAACACCATGCTAGTCATAACATGTCTTCTTACTTCTTCCTGCTGTGAAACACTGTGCTAGTTATAACGTCTTCTTACTTCCTCCTGTGAAATATCATGCTAGTTGTAACACATCTTCTTCCTTCTTCCTCCTATGAAACACCATGCTGGTTGTAACACGTTTTCTTACTTCTTTTCCTGTGAAACACAATGCTAGTCGTAACACATGTTTTTAGTTCCACCTGTGCAACATCTTGCTAGTCGTAACACATCTTCTTACTTCTGCCTCATGTTAAACACCATGGTAGTCATAACACGTCTTCTTACTTCATCCTTCTGTGAAACACCATGTTAGAATTAACATGTCTTCTTACTTCTTCCTGTGAAACATCATGCTAGTCATAACGTGTCTTCTTACTTCTTCCTCCTGCGAAACACCATGTTAGTCATAACTCATCTTCTTACTTCTTCCAGCTATGAAACATCATGCTAGTTGTAACATGTCTTCATACTTCTTCCTCCTGTGAAACATTACGCTGGTCATAACATGTCTTTTTCTTCCTCAAGTGAAACACAATGCTTGTCGTAATATGTCTTCTTACTTCTTCCTCCTATGAAGCAGCATTCTAGTTGTAACACTTCTTACTTCCTCCTGTGAAACACCATGCTAGTTGTAACATGACTTCTTACTTCTTCCACCTGTGAAACGTCATGCTAGTCTTAACATGTCTTCTTACTTCTTCTTCATGTTAAACACCATGCTAGTCATAACACATCTTCTTACTTCTAACACCTGTGAAATACCATGATATTCATAACCCGTCTTCTTACTTCTACCTCCTGTGAAACACCATGCTAGTCGTAACACATCTTCTTACTTCTTCCTTCTGTGAAACATCATGTGGTCGTAACATGTCTTCTTACCTTTTCCTCCTGGGAAATACCATGCTAGTCATAACACATTTTCTTAATTCTTCCTCTTGTGAAAAACCATGCTATTCGTAACAAGTTTTCTTACTTTTTCCTCCTATGAAACACCCTGCTAGTCATAATGTCTTCTTATTCTTCCCCCACTGAAACACCATGCTAGTCATAACACGTCTTCTTACTTCTTCCTCCTGTGAAACACCATGCTAGTAATAACATGTCTACTTACTACTTCATCCTGTCAAACACCATGTAGGTGTAATATGCCTTCTTACTTCTTCCTCCTGTGAAATACGAAGCTAGTCATAACATGTCTCCTTACTTCCTCTTGTGAATCACCATGTTAGTTGTAACATGTCTTCTTACTTCTTCCTCCTGTGAAACACCATGCTAGTCATAACACGTCTTCTTACTTCCTCCTGTGAAACACGATCCTAGTTGTAACACGTCTTCTTACCTCTTCCTCCTGCGAAACACCATGCTAGTTGTAATGTCTTACTTCTTCCTCCTGTAAAACACCATGTTAGTTGTAACATCTTCTTTCTTCTTCCTTTTGTGACACACCATGCTAGTTGTAATATGTCTTCTTACTTCCTCCTGTGAAACACCATCCTAGTCATAACATGTCTTATTACTTCTTCCTGTGAAACACCCTGCTAGTTATAACATGTCTTCTTATTCTTCCTCCACTGAAACACCATGCTAGTCTTAATACATCTTCTTACTTCATGTCTTCTTACTTCATCCTGTGAAATACGAAGCGTCAGAACACGTCTTCTTACTACCTCCTGTGAATCACCATGTTAGTTGTAACGTCTTCTTACTTCTTCCTCCTGTAAAACACCATGCTCGTCATAACATGTCTTCTTACTTCATCCTTCTGTGAAACACCATGCTCGTCGTAACTTGTCATCTTACTTCCTCCTCCTGTGAAACACCATGCTAGTCATAACACATCTTTTTACTTCTTCCTCCTATGAAACACCATGCTCGTCATAACACGTCTTCTTACTTCTTCCTCCTGTGAAACACCATGATAGTCATAACACATCTTTTTACTTCTTCCTCCTGTGAAACACCGTGCTAGTTATAACACGTCTTCTTACTTCTTCCTCCTGTGAAACACCATGCTCGTCATAACGTCTTCTTACTTCATCCTTCTGTGAAACACCATGCTCGTCGTAACATGTCATCTTACTTCCTCCTCCTGTGAAGCACCATGCTAGTCATATCATGTCTTACTTCTTCCTCCTGTGAAACACCATGCTAGTCGTAACACGTCTTCTTACTTCTTCCTCCTGTGAAACACGATGCTAGTCATAACATGTTTTCTTACATCTTCCTCCTGTGAAACACCATGCAAGTCATAACACGTCTTTTTACTTCTTCCTTCTGTCAAACACCATGCTAGTCGTAACACGTCTTCTTACTTCTTCCTCCTGTGAAACACCATGCTAGTTATAACACATCTTCTTACTTTTTCCTCCTGTGAACCACCATGCTAGTTGTAACATCTTCTTACTTCTTCCTCCTGTAAAACACCATGTTAGTTGTTCCTGTAAAACACCATGTTAGTTGTAATGTTGTCTTACTTCTTCCTCCTGTGAAACATCATGCTAGTCATAACACGTCTTCTTACTTCTTCCTCCTGTGAAACACCATGCTGGTTGTAAAATGTCTTCTTACTACTTCCTCTTATGAAACATCATGCTAGTCATAACACGTCTTTTTACGTCATCCTCCTGTGTAACACCATGCTTGTCATAACACATCTTCTTACTACTTCCTCCTATGAAACACCATGCTGGTTGTAACACATCTTCTTACTTCCTCCTGTGCAACATCATGCTAGTCATAACATGTCTTCTTATTCTTCCTCCACTGAAACACCATGCTAGTTGTAACACGTCTTCTTACTTCTTTGTCCTGTGAAATACGAAGCTAGTCATAAAACACATCTCCTTACTTCCTCCTGTGAATCACCATGTTAGTTATAACACGCCTTACTTCATCCTTCTGTGAAACCCATGCTCGTCATAACATGTCGTCTTACTTCTTCCTCCTGTGAAATACCATGCTAGTCGTAACATGTCTTCTTACATTTTCCTTCTGTGAAACATCATGCTAGTCGTAACATGTCTTCTTACGTCTTCCTCCTGTGAAACACCATGCTAATCTGAACACATCTTCTTACTTCCTCCTGTGAAACACCATGCTAGCCGTAACACGTCTTCTTACTTCTTCTTCTCCCTGTGAAACACCATGCTAGTCGTAATACGTCTTCTTACTTCTTCCTCCTGTGAAAAATCATGCTAGTCATAACACGTCTTTTTACTTCTTCTTCCTGTGAAAAACAATGCTAGCTGTAACACGTCTTCTTACTTCCTCCTGTGAAACACGATCCTAGTTGTAACACGTCATCTTACTTTTTCCTCCTGTGAAACACCATGCTAGTTGTAACACGTCTTCTTACTTCCTCCTCCTGTGAAATACCATGCTAGTCATATCATGTCTTCTGACTTCTTCCTCCTGTGAAACACCATGCTAGACGTAACACATCTTACTTCTTCCTCCTGTGAAATACCATGCTAATCATGACATGTCTTCATACTTTTTCCTCCTGTGAAACACCATGCTAGTTGTAACACGTCTTTTTACTTATTCCTCCTGTTAAACACCATGCTAGTTGTAACATGTGTTCTTATTTCTTCCTCCTGTCAAACACCATGCTAGTCGTAACATGTCTTCTTACTTCTTCCTCCTGTGAAACACCATGCTAGTCATAACACATCTTTTTACTTCTTCCTCCTGTGAAACACCATGCTCATCATAACACGTCTTCTTACTTCTTCCTCCTGTGAAACACCATGCTCGTCATAACATGTCTTCTTACTTCATCCTTCTGTGAAACACCATGCTCGTCGTAACATGTCATCTTACTTCCTCCTCCTGTGAAACACCATGCTAGTCATAACACATCTTTTTACTTCTTCCTCCTATGAAACACCATGCTCGTCATAACACGTCTTCTTACTTCTTCCTCCTGTGAAACACCATGATAGTCATAACACATCTTTTTACTTCTTCCTCCTGTGAAACACCATGCTAGTTATAACACGTCTTCTTACTTCTTCCTCCTGTGAAACACCATGCTCGTCATACCATGTCTTCTTACTTCATCCTTCTGTGAAACACCATGCTCGTCGTAACATGTCATCTTACTTCCTCCTCCTGTGAAGCACCATGCTAGTCATATCATGTCTTACTTCTTCCTCCTGTGAAACACCATGCTAGTCGTAACACGTCTTCTTACTTCTTCCTCCCGTGAAACACGATGCTAGTCATAACATGTTTTCTTACATCTTCCTCCTGTGAAACACCATGCAAGTCATAACACGTCTTTTTACTTCTTCCTTCTGTCAAACACCATGCTAGTCGTAACACGTCTTCTTACTTCTTCCTCCTGTGAAACACCATGCTAGTTGTAACACGTCTTCTTACTTCTTCCTCCTGTGAAACACCATGCTAGTTATAACACATCTTCTTACTTTTTCCTCCTGTGAACCACCATGCTAGTTGTAACATCTTCTTACTTCTTCCTCCTGTAAAACACCATGTTAGTTGTTCCTGTAAAACACCATGTTAGTTGTAATGTTGTCTTACTTCTTCCTCCTGTGAAACATTATGCTAGTCATAACACGTCTTCTTACTTCTTCCTCCTGTGAAACACCATGCTGGTTGTAAAATGTCTTCTTACTACTTCCTCTTATGAAACATCATGCTAGTCATAACACGTCTTTTTACGTCATCCTCCTGTGTAACACCATGCTTGTCATAACACATCTTCTTACTACTTCCTCCTATGAAACACCATGCTGGTTGTAACACATCTTCTTACTTCCTCCTGTGCAACATCATGCTAGTCATAACATGTCTTCTTATTCTTCCTCCACTGAAACACCATGCTAGTTGTAACATGCCTTCTTACTTCTTTGTCCTGTGAAATACGAAGCTAGTCATAAAACACATCTCCTTACTTCCTCGTGTGAATCACCATGTTAGTTATAACAGCCTTACTTCATCCTTCTGTGAAACCCATGCTCGTCATAACATGTCGTCTTACTTCTTCCTCCTGTGAAATACCATGCTAGTCATAACACTTCTTCTTACATTTTCCTTCTGTGAAACATCATGCTAGTCGTAACATGTCTTCTTACGTCTTCCTCCTGTGAAACACCATGCTAATCTGAACACATCTTCTTACTTCCTCCTGTGAAACACCATGCTAGCCGTAACACGTCTTCTTACTTCTTCTTCTCCCTGTGAAACACCATGCTAGTCGTAATACGTCTTCTTACTTCTTCCTCCTGTGAAAAATCATGCTAGTCATAACACGTCTTTTTACTTCTTCTTCCTGTGAAAAACAATGCTAGCTGTAACACGTCTTCTTACTTCCTCCTGTGAAACACGATCCTAGTTGTAACACGTCATCTTACTTTTTCCTCCTGTGAAACACGATGGTAGTCATAACATACTGTCTTACATCTTCCTCCTGTGAAACACCATGCAAGTCATAACACGTCTTCTTACTTCCTCCTGTGAAACACCATGCTAGTCATAACACATCTTCTTACTTCCTCCTGTGAAAGACCATGCTAGTTGTAACACATCTTCTTACTTCCTCCTGTGAAACACCATGCTAGTTGTAACATGTGTTCTTACTTCTACCTCTGGTGAAACACAATGCTAGTCATAACATGTCTTCTTACTTCTTCCTTCTGTAAAATACCATGCTAGTCGTAACATGTCTTCTTACTTTTTCTTTCTGTGAAACACCATGCTAGTTGTAACACATCTACTTACTTCTTCCTCCTGTGAAACACCATCCTAGTTGTAACACGTCTTCTTACTTCTTCCTTCTGTGAAATACCATGCTGGTTGTAACATGCCTTCTTACTTCCTCCTGTGAAACACCATGCTAGTCATATGTCTTCTTATGTCTTCCTCCTGTGAAACATCATGCTAGTTATAACACATCTTCTTACTTCCTCCTGTGAAACACTATGCTGGTTGTAAAATGTCTTCTTACTTCCTCCTGTGAAACACCATGCTATTCATAACACGTCTTCTAACTTCTTCCTCCTGTGAAACGCCATGGTAGTCATAACATGTCTTACTTCTTCCTCCTGTAAAACACCATGCTAGTCGTAGCACATATTCTTCCTTCTTCCTCCCGTGGAACACCATGCTAGTTGTCACATGTCTTCTTACTTCTTTCTGCTATGAATCATCATGCTAGTCGTAAAAGTCTTCTTACTTCTTCCTCCTATGAAAAACCATGCTGGTTGTAACATGTCGTCTTACTACTTTTCCTGTGAAACACCATGCTAGATGCCACATGTCTTCTTACTTGCTCCTGTGAAACATCATGTTAGTCATAACACATCTTCTTACTTCTTCCTGTGAAACACCATGCTAGTCTTAACACTTCTTCTTACTTCTTCCTTCTGTGAAACACCATGCTAGTTGTAACACGTCTTCTTACTTCCTTCTGTGAAACACCATGCTAGTCATAACAAGTCTTCTTACTTCTTCCTTCTGTGAAACACCATGCTAGTCATAACACGTCTTCTTACTTCTTCCTCCTGTGAAACACCATGCTGGTCATAACACGTCTTCTTACTTCTTCCTCCTGTGAAACACCATGCTAGTCATAACATGTCTTCTTACTTCTTCCTTCTGTGAAACACCATGCTAGTCGTAATATATTTTCTTATGTCTTCCTCCTGTGAAACATCATGCTAGTCATAACGTCTTCTTACTTCCTCCTGTGAAACACCATGCTTGTATTAACACGTCTACTTACTTCTTCCCCTTGTGAAACACCATGCTAGTCATAACACGTCTTCTTACTTCTTCCTCCTGTGAAACACCATGCTAGTCATAACACGTCTTCTTATTATTTTGTCTACATAGTAGCTGGACAAGTAGAGCCAATCCATTTATTGGTACTATAAATGTAAGGGGGTAGAAGGAACAGTACTCACTGTCACAGCAGTAATCCAGATATTCATTTTTAAATGTTGCCATATTATCCTTTATCTACTCTGTGAAAAATATATCCACTCTCAACTCCTATCATGCCTTTTAAACAACCTCATCTCTCCATCCCACCATGGATTTCACCCCTCCACAGCACTGAGACAGCTCTTCAATCTTCCCTTATCACCACTCAAAGACCCAAAAACCACAATTACTTTGAGTTGTTAGTCCTACTTGACTTATTAAAGCTTTTGATAAGGCTGTCACTCCAATCTATTCTGCAAACTCTCATCCCTTTATCTTTCCCCTTCAGCAGTAGAATGGTTTAATCCCTGCCTCACTAATAGGACCCAAAGTATACAACTTCAACAAGACAAATTCTTCTTTGTTTCCATAAAAGATGGAGCCCCTCAGTGCTCAGTCCTTACCCATCTTCTCTCAAATATATTCAAATACAACCTCCGTCTTTCATCCGCTAGCTCACCCTTATCCGGTATGCTGATGACTCAATCATTATCTGCAAAGACAAAACAATCTCTGAGTTTCAGAACATTACTCGACTCTATTCCTGCTCCCTTTAACCGGCTCATTCAGTCCAAACTTGTACTAAACCTTATCAAATTAAGCAAATGCTATTCAGCCCAAGTCAATCTCAAACAAAAAAACTAACTTTACCCATTATATTTCTAGTGGTACCACCACTGAATCCGTTTTCCACACAACTGGGTGTTATCACTGGTGAGAATCTAAAATTTGACTTCCATGTCTAACATGTAATCAAGAAAATAAACCAAAAACTTGGACCGTTATACTGCTATAAAGCAAAAAATCCTACTTAAAAGAATGCACTCAAAAATGCACAACAGTTGCCTATTTATTTCCCATACTAATGACAGCCTAGAATTGCATTAGTTACC
Source organism: Protopterus annectens (assembly GCF_019279795.1). Taxonomy (NCBI): domain Eukaryota; kingdom Metazoa; phylum Chordata; order Ceratodontiformes; family Protopteridae; genus Protopterus; species Protopterus annectens. Next base: position 1,857,813,815 of record NC_056732.1, read on the forward strand.
ATCACACACACTATGGTTACTAACTACATGTGTACACACATTGCATTACCTTCCTACATCATATTCAGTACTGCACATTACAAACTAAGGACAACATGTGACTATGATGACAGCCTAGAATTGTATTAGTTACTAATCACACACACTATGGTTACTAACTACATGTGAGCACATGTTGTATTACCTTCCTACATCATATTCAGTACTGCATATTCCAAACTAAGGACAACATGTGACTATGGTGACAACCTACAATTGTACTAGTTACCATCACACACACTATAGTTACTAACTACATGTGTACACACCTTGTATTACCTTCCAACATCATATTCATTAGCACACATTCCAAACTGAGGACAACATATGACTCTGATGACAGCCTAGAATTGTATTAGTGACCATCACACATACTATAGTTACTAACTACATGTGAACACACATTGTATTACCTTCCTACATCACATTCAGTGTGCACATTCCAAACTAAGGACAACATGTGACTATGATGACAGCCTAGAATTGTATTAGTTACCATCACACAAACTATTGTTACTAACTACATGTGAACGCACATTCAATTACCTTGCTACGTCATAGTCAGTGCTGCACATTCCAAACTAAGGAAACCATATGACTATGATGACAGCCTAGAATTGTATTAGTTACCATCACATACTCAATAGTTACTAACTACATGTGAGCACACATTGCATTACCTCCCTACATCATATTCAGTACTGCACATTCCAAACTAAGGACAACATGTGACTATGATGACAGCCTAGCATTGTATTAGTTACCATCACACACACTATAGTTACTAACTACATGTGAACACACATTGTATTACCTCCCTACATCACATTCAGTGCTGCACATTACAAACTAAGGACAACCTGTGACTATGATGACAGCCTAGCATTGTATTAGTTACCATCACACACACTATAGTTACTAACTACATGTGTACACACCTTGTATTACCTTCCTACATCACATTCAGTGCTGCACATTCCAAGCTAAGGACAACATATGACTATGATGACAGCCTAGAATTGTATTAGTTACCATCACACACACTATAGTTACTAACTACATGTGAACACGCATTGTATTGCCTTCCACATCACATGCAGTACTACACATTCCCAACTAAGGACAACATATGACTATGATGACAACCTAGAATTGTATTAGTTACCATCACACACACTATAGTTACTAACTACATGTGAACACGCATTGTATTGCCTTCCACATCACATGCAGTACTACACATTCCCAACTAAGGACAACATGTCAGTATGGTGACAGCCTAGAATTGTATTAGTTACCTTCACACACACTACAGTTACTAGCTACATGTGTACACACATTGTATTACCTTCTCACATCACATTAATTGCCGCGCATTCCAAACTAAGGACAACATACGACTGCGATGACCGCCTAGGATTGTATTAGTTATCATCACACACACTATAGCTACTAACTACATGTACACACATTATATTACCTTCCTTCATCATATTTAGTACTGCACATTCCAAAGTAAGGAGAACATATGACTACGATGACAGCTTAGAATTGTATTAGTTACCATCACACACACTATAGTTACTAACTACATGTGAACACACATTATATTACCTTCCTTCATCATATTCAGTGCTGCACATTACACACTAAGGACAACCTGTGACTATGACAGCCTAGAATTGCATTAGTTACCATCACATACATTATAGTTACTAACTACACTTGTATGCATTTTGCATTACCTTCCCACATCATATTCAGTGCTGCACATTCCAAACTAAGGGCAACATATGACCATGATGATAGCCTAGGATTATATTAGTTAGCATAACACACACTATAGTTACTAACTACATGTGAGCACACATTGTATTACCTTCCAACAACATATTCACTAGTACACATTCCAAACTAAGGAGAACATATGTCTATGATGACAACCTAACATTGTATTAGTTACCATCGCATACACTATAGTTACTAACTACATGTGAACACCCATGTTATTGCCTTCCGACATCATGTTCAGTGTGCTGCACATTCCAAGCTAAGAACAACATAGGACTAGGGTCTATATCAGAACATTGAAGTTTTAAAACTTTGAATATTCTAATATCAACCCCTTTTCAGCGAACGCTAAAAATAGCGAAGCTGCAGAACACCGAATTTTTTCTTAGGGAAAGAATTCGGTTGACCGTTTTTGTGGCTTCGCTATTTTTAGCACTGTGGTGGAAAGTTATGGGTCGGGTTCAGGTAAGTGTGCGATTGTGTGGACATTAGGGTTAGGGCACGGGTTAGGTGAGTTAGGGTTAGGGTGCGGGTCAGGTGAGTGTGCGATAGTGACAGACTTTAGGGTTAGGGATGGGTTAAGTGAGTTAGGGTTAGGGCGTGGGTCAGGTGAGTGTGTGATAGTGACGGACCTTAGGGTTAGGATTTGGGTTAAGGTAAGTGGATAGATAGTAGTGTATGTACAGTTTAGTGTAGGGTTAGATGCAGGATTTTAAGTGTATGTGTGTGGATTGCTGTTTTTTTGGTGTGCTTGTGTTGTGTATATGTGTTTCAGAATAGCAAATTTTTTCCATGGGAAAAAATTCGCTGTTCTGAATGTTCAATATTTTGTGGTTTAGATATTTTAGGTTCGATGAAATAGCATTGGCTATTTTCATCTTTCGATAGCGTGATATAAATGCTATAACTATGATGACAGCCTAGAATTGTATTAGTTAGCATCACACACACTATAGTTAATAACTACATGTTTACACACATTGTGTTACCTTCCTTCATCATATTTAGTACTGCACATTCCAAAGTAAGGAGAACATATGACTATGATGACAGCCTAGAATTGCATTAGTTACCATCACATGCATTATAGTTACTAACTACACTTGTATGCATGTTGCATTACCTTCCCACATTATATTCAGTACTGCACATTCCAAACTAAGGGCAACATATGACCATGATGATAGCCTAGGATTATATTAGTTAGCATTACACACCCTATAGTTACTAACTACATGTGATCACACATTGTGTTACCTTCCTACATTGTATTCAGTGCTGCACATTCCAAACTAAGGACAACATGTGACTATGATTACAGCCTAGAATTGTTTTATTTATATTTGTAACTAAGCTGCTTGCTACATGTTTTTTTTTATAGTATAAATGTTGTTACTCTTTGTCTTCTGATTACCACGTTTGTACTACCTTTCTTTTATTAGTGTCTGCTGAAGTTTTATGCCTAATATGATATCCCTACTCTAGCATCACCTGCACAATTTAAATGTGCCTAATTTTGAGTCCCCAAGAACTTATCAAAAGGCCACCTACCCTCTACAAATACCTTGGGTAGTGCTACTGTTGGACTATTGTGCTATGACTAACTACTACTTTTCTGAGGAAGCCTGGTTCCGACACTTCTACTCTACCTGTAGTTTCTAGACTTTCTGTTCCATCGGTATTGTTATTCCCATTTTTCTTATTTATTACTGGTAGTTTGCAGGGTACTGCTGGGTCTGTTTCACTTTAATTAGATCGGGATTTTTTTTGTGTGGCATCTGCAGTTGTTGATACCTGTGTCTATATCCTTCCTGTCTTGTGTCATCTTGGTTGGGCATATCTTCTCCCCCGATTGTTTTCTGCCTTTGCTCCATTACTATTTCTGGATATATTGTATTTCCTCTTATGCACCTTACACTAACTGTAATGTATTCTTAAGTTCCCTTCGTGTCACTGTTTTCTTACTTTGTCTAGTATTCTCCGCATTTCCAAATTTAACAGGAGAATTATATATTTTTCATAGGTTCATAGGTAGTTACTCAGCATATGGATCAGGAGACCCTTGAGGAACTCAGCCCAATTTCCCAATTGCTCCAAAGCATTGTCTGGTTAAGTAACTTGTTTGAGTTCACACAGTATGCAAATGAAGGCTCTGGGAATCAAACCCTGTACCATAGGAAGCAGCTCATTAATAGCTCATAGCCTTAATCCTCTATACTAACTGACAGTTTAATTCAGCTCCAAACAGCAAAGGATTCAAACCAAAAGGCATCACCATGTTTCCCGTGGTAGGTATGTTACAGTGTGCAAGCAAGGATTGGCTGGCTACAGTGTAAACTGACTGGTCACACTTCACTTCACTCCTACCTACATCCCCCGATATCCCTGGGTCCATACCTACATTCACAAATAACTGCACCTCAGCTCAACAATGATTCATAAAAAAAGCAATTCACTATTCTAGCCCAAAATAAATAAAACTTAATTTGGCATGCCACAGAATTCACTTCATGAGGTATCCACAACAGAACTCGGCCCTCCTGTAACCCAGTGGAAATACATCTAAATACTTATTTAAGTCTGTAACCTTTGCCTAACACTTAATGCTATGAACATGCTGCATCCCGTACTAAAACTGAAAGTTGCAAAATTCAAATGATTTTCACAAATAAGTAAGACCTGCCTTCATTTTATATACGTTTTAAATACGTGTTCTATGACAAATGTCCATTGACACTTACAGCATATACTAGGTACCTGAATCAAACTATTGTCCCAATATTTTAATGTTATTTACTGCACTGTTGCTTTATGACATCACACAAACTACAGTGTAAACAGCCTCGCACTAACTCCTGGTAAAACTTACTTGACCTTATCACCACCCGTACTACCAGCTACCTTCAAAATACTTTACCCCTCAATAACCAACCTGAAAAGAGAACAAATACTAAGTCTAATTTTAGTACCAACACTTGCTGCTATCCCTACATGTCATATTGGCATCAAAATAATTACTGTCTTGTAACCTACTACTGCCGGCAGATAACTATAGCAGCACCTGTGTTTCTTTTTTTTTCAAAAATTTCTTTATTGCAGTTTTTAAGGTTACAACATACAGGACATTTGACAATAAAATACACATGCAACATACAACAAACCATAACAACCTATATACAATATATACAAAGAAGTCACTTCAAGAATCCAATTTTTGTACTAACCACTTATTCTGCAGTGATAAGAAGAATAAACCAGTAACCATTAGCTATTTAGGGGGATATTACAAATACGAGGGAAAGATAAACTAAAACCTTTACATAGGGTACATCTATTTGTGATCACCTTATCAACATAAAGATTTATAAAGTGATGATGATAATAAGGTTCTAAATATATCCTTATTGACTTTCTTACATATATTGAATATTTCACTTCTAAAATTAATATTTTTACCTCTTGAGAATGAAATCTAATAGGTATTCCCAATACTCTTGGTAGTATTTACGTTTCTTAGAAACATATAGTAGCTTACGGGAGGAGATGTATTTGATTGCTAAATTGCTAAAACCTTCCCATGAGAGAGGGGCTGCAAGGGTCCAATTCTTTGCAATATAGAATTTGACAAGAGCACATATGGTGAGAAGGACAAGCTTTAAGACTCTTGGAAGATTATTTGTGCAGTATAGCTGGTTCCCAGGATAAAGTACTTTTTTGGTAGCCCATTTTCTCTAGTCTTGCCCTTAATGAACACCATAGGTTATGAATTTTATTACATTCCCACATAACTTGGAGAATGTCTGCTGGTTGCTTAGTGCAGTGAGGACATTCAGGTGGGTATTTGGTATTAAATTTGCAAATTTTTTGAGGGGTAAAATATGCATTACTGTTAATCATAAGTTGGGTGTAAAGCAACTTTTTGAAAGGAGTGAATATGAGCGTGTTTTCAATGGCAACTTTTTTATCTTGTTCAGTAATCTGTGGGTTTTTCTTTTGCCAGTATGAGGAAAATAAAGTATGATTCTGATGTTTTATATCAATTATAAGTTTGCACACTCTAGAAATTATTTTCCCCTTGGTTGCTAGATTTTTTAGAATTAACTGGGATAAATTAGTGTCGTATTTATCAAAATTATCAGGTGGAAATTTGATGTTTACAACAAGGTATCAGAGTGAGTTTAGAGTATTTACGTATTTCTTTAGGAGATTTAATTTCACTCATAATTGTGTTGTATCGCATTCCTTCCATTTGTAAATTTCTCATACTGTAAGATCTCTTATTAAGGGATAATCTTGCAAGTTTATCAGTTGATTATTTAATAATAAATTAGGATTAAGGTGTATAGGAGGGCATTTAATAATTGTACAGATGAAAAGAGCTTTTGGGTAGTTAAAACCATTTGTTTAATAAGTGGATGTAAGTTCTTAACTTAGACAGATTTTTGATTTAAGTTTAGGAATAGGAGAGCCCAAGGATTGCACCCAAGTGAATTAATTTGTTCATACCAAATTCTAGACCATAAGGGGGACCATACATTTGTATCTGATTCATAATTTAAAAATTGACATAGCCTATATGCATTAATAATACTGTAGTACAGTTTAAAATCAGGTAACCCTAACCCACCTTTAGATTTAGGAAGTATAAGCTTTTCTTATTTGATTCTAGTAGCTTTGGGATACCAAATAAATCTGGATATAGTTCTTTCCATATCTATAAAAAAAATTGGGGTATAATTGTGTAGGTAGCATTTATTTGGAAAATAATTCTTGGCAGCAGGTTCATCTTGAAGACACTACTTTTTGATAACAAATACATGTTGATATTTTTCCATCTGTTTATATAATTTTCAATAGTATTCCAGGTGTGAGTTAAATTATTTTTAATAATTTCAATAAAATTAGGAGTATATATTACCCCAAGTATTTTAGTTGATAAGTTAGCTTAATCTCACTCTCTGGGAAGTAAAAGTGCACATGTCCAATGGGATTTAGTGGGAAGAGATGAGATTTGTTGGGATTTAGTTTGTAATTTGAGATCTCTGAGAATTTGTCAATGGCTTTCAGTATTTTAGGAAGATCTGTTGTGGGGAGTTGTAGGTATATATTTAAGTCATCAGCAAATGCCGAATATATAATTTTAGTACTTAATACTCTTGGAATGTGTAGGAAAGACTTTTGTGATATAAAAAGAAGTAGGGGTTTGAGATATAGGTAGGTAGGGAGAAAGTGGACACCCTTATTTTGTGCCATTTGAAATGGGGTAGGTTTTGTTCTATTGTTAATTTGAATGGACGTAGAGGCCATCTGATATAAAACCTTAGCTTTAAACTTTATTAATAAATTCTTGAGGAAATCCAAATAAAGGCATAACATTAAATAAAAAGTGTAGATTTACTTTGCTAGCATCTGCGGCAATAACGTATTTGGGATGTTTATCTGTTTTAAGTAATCTGATAACTGTGTCTAGTAACAGAGTGTTATCGCTTGTTTGCCATGAAACCCAGCGGATTATGAGATGTAGAGGGGAGTATATTCTTCAACCTGTTGGCTAGGATTTGGGCAAAGATTTTAAAGTCAGTGTTTATGAGGGTTATTGGTCTATATTTAGTAGGGTTCGTTGGGTCAGAATTTGGTTTAAGTAGAAGGATGGTCTTAAGAGTTATTTATATATATGTCTGTTATCCCATGTTGTATTATATACTTTAAGTTGGATTTTAGAAACGGGTTCTGAGAATATTTAATAAAATTCAGAAGTGAATCCGTCGGGTCCTGGAGATTTACCTGGCTTGAGATTTTTTATTGCTTCTTTTATCTCTGTTAGGTGATGTGTTGCCCATAAAAGTTGTTGTTGTTCTTGGGTAAGTTGTGGAAATTTTAGGTTTTGAACAAACTCTTAAAATTTTTCATTTGAGGGTGGTAGGTGCATGTTCCACAGCCTTTTATATATGTTCTCAAATACATTTAAAATGTCTTGGTTTTCCTGAATTATCCGTCCTTCATAATGTAATTATTTGATTCTTGGTGGGCCACTCTTAATATTTATTAGCCTGGCTAAAAATCTTGAGGGCGTTTGTGCCCATTCTGAGTACTGACATAAGGACCTGCTTTGTAAAAAAGTAAAATTTTCTAAGTAATGTTTATGTAGTTGTTTTTGCCATTCCATACATTTTTCCTCTTAATTCTTTTGAATATTTTTGTTGTAGTTCTAGTTCTGCTGACACAATTTGCGATTCTAGTGTGGTTTTGGTATTATTGTAGTTTTTCTTAAACCAGGCAGATTTTTAAATTATGACACCTCTAATAATAACTGCTTTAGCAGCTTCCCATTGCTTATCAAATGATATTGGAGTAGTTATGATGTCTTCATCTGAGTGAGTAGACTGTTTATCTCTTTTGCTACCTCTTGTTTCTGAATAATTTTTGGATTTAAAGTCCACTTATTGAAGTAAGGTATGTTTTGTTTGAGGTTTAGCAGGTTTATGTATAGACTGATTTTTGAATGGTCTGAGTTAGATCTAGGTGAAATGCAGTATTTTATCTTATACAACCAAAAGAATTGAGAGATTAGGAAGGCATCTATTCTTGACCAAGATTTATGAGATGTAGACAAGAAGGTATATCTAGATATTGTTTTGTCATGTTGGAAATTCTCATACGGATCAAATAGATTGAAAGTATTTTGTAGTTCACTAAGGGCTATATTTATGCTATGCAGTTGCTTGGTTTCTTTATGGGATCTATCTTTGTCAGGATCAAGTAATGCATTTCAGTCTCCCCCGATTATATATAAATGGTTAGAGAATTCAATAAGTAAGTTAAATATTTCATAAATAAACATTTGTTGGTTAGAGCGGGGACTATAGATATTTAGGGAAAGTAATGGTTTATCTATGCTATGGTATTTAGAGGTAAACAAAGACCATTTGCCATTTGTCAGTTTTCATGGAAACAATTTCCCCCTCATATGTTTTGTTAATAATAATAGCAAACCCTCTAGAAGTAGAATTATGTCCCGCAGCTACTATATGCTTGACCCATTTCCTTTTTCTCTCCCTGTCCCAAAGTTGTGAGATCAGGTGAGTTTCTTGAAGAAAGGTTATTATTGTTTTACTTTGATATATAATATGCATGACTAGGTTCCTTTTACTTTTGTCTGAAACCCCCTTAACGTTCCATGAATCTAGAGATATAATTTTTGAAAGTTTAAAAAATATTTCTTGATTAGTGTTGATAAAGCATAATAAGCAATTGACAGCATAAAGAGATGCTGTTTATTTGTCTTAGTTAGTACTTTCTGTATAGTGACTTCTGTTCTGCTACCCCCCCCCCACCTCCTATGAGTGCCTAACCACCCATCTCTCTGTAAAGGTAGACAAACAAAACTTATAAAATCAAAGGATATTTGTGACTGGGTCTGGGTAAAAATCTTATAGAGCAGAGGGATGTCAAAATTACCTACTATTTTCCAAATGTACACAACCATATGCATCAACTCTGCAAATAATCCTCCCTATACCCATATTTAGAATCTATTTTTTAATATCTTACCATTTTTAAACATATTTAGTATGTTAGTTAATATGCTCAAAATACTTTGGATAGCCTTATAACTAAATAAATATACTAAAACTCCAACTAAGATCATTAGGTCTTGGATTAAAACCCTTGAAGCCATAGAAACATCCCTATGTCATTTTGTTTTTAAGCTATAACAAGTTAGAAGGTGCATGCGTAGTTACATACATATGCTTGACTAATAAAGACAAAATAAAGAAAAGAGAAAACACAGTACAATATAGTCTTATGAGCTAAATCTATGAACACCAAAGAAAAGACTAGAGAGGCAGTATTCAATATTACTACTGTCATTCTAGCAACAAAATAATAATACTTATTTTATTTATTTATTTATTTATTCCAGTTGTTGACCTGGGTGGTCCACTGGGCTCAAGAGCCCATTTTCAGTGGAGGCCCGGGGAGAAAAGCTCCAAAGAACAATGTTACAATTCAAATAGTGACACTACAATAAAGTACAAGTAAAATAAAATACATAAACAAAATATAAGCAAAAAATTATTTGTTTTACAGACAAAAATTGGGTGGAAGTTCCACAGACAGTTGGTAAAAGCTTTCAATATTTAAGTAGTTAATAATTAAGGAAATAGGATGGTTAAATGAGGATTGTCCTGGAGGAAGAGAGGCATATAGCAAAGGAGGATGCAAATAAGTTGGTTACATTAATGAAGAAGGAGAGGGGAAAATTAGTAAGGTATGGAAGTTTAGCCAGGAGAGTCGGGGGGTATATTCTACTATTGACCTTCAATAAATGTGTATTACAGATACCTATCCTTTTGTATCATTGCTTCCTCTGTATACAATAATCTGCTTAGTAATACAGCCAAAAGAAGATGTTTTCACTGTATATAGCAGTTCTACAATATTAGGAGACTGTTCATTTTTCCTAAAGAAAAATACACATTCCAGTTACATAGTTTACCTTAAGGTGTTTAACAGAGCAGGTCTGTTTTAGGTACAAGACCAACATCAAATGTAATTTTGTAACAACACATATGAGCATGCAGCTGCTACCTAATATAATTATCAGACTCTTCTTTAGATATATAACTCAGCAATATATACACATGAGTACAGGAAGATTTCACCTAATAATTCAGGTGAGAAGAAAACATATTATATTCTGCAAAATCATCAGCTTAAAATGGACAAGCACCTTCATTGCAATAACAGTCAGCAATGCACATTTAGATTAACTGTATTAACATCAAAATTCTCTAGCATGTAAAATGAGTATTTGTAAGTCTCTCTGTTTACTTTTTGCTGCACAGGTTCAGTTAGTATGCTTAGCAAGCAGTGTGAGTACATTTACAACTATTTTGATGGATTGTTTTCAGGAAAATTGCAGTTTTATGTACATTACTGTACTTGCGACGCATTTCTGCCATTTAGATCCATTCCCAGTAATGCACTGGGGGTCCTAGGTCATTTTGATGATGAAATGAGTTGAAAGGTGAAAGGTTATTGCAAACACGTGTGGCTGCAATTGTGGGTAATGGAACGTCACAACACTAACGGACCTCACAGCCTTCTCAAAAAGGGAAAAAAAACAGATTAAAGTTTTTACCTCAAGAAAAAATCGAAAAAGGCAGGATTCAGCCTAAAACAGAAGAGGATGTCATTCAGATGTTTCAGCAAAGGTAGACTGACTTATATCAAGCTGGGTTTACATTGTAGAGATGGAGAAAAGTGATGTTTGCTTCTTCAGGTGTATCTATGGATATTGTTTCATTTTATGGTAGAATATTAATGTAGCAGGATATTTCATCTGAACGCATATGTTTTTTTCTATCAGGTAAGCATAGTATTTATTTAGTTTCTGACGATTTTGCTTGACTTCAAGAGGAAGGTCTTGGCTTATTGTGATTTTGTGTCCTCTCCATGTGAGGGTTTTCTTGGTTTTATTTGTGGATAGTATTAATTGCACATGAGCTGAATTAAGGATCCTGACATATATCTGTCTTGGCTAGTCTGTGTTTTGTGAGCATTATATGGATCTGTGAGCTCTTTCAATTGTTATGTCCTCCAGAAGTTCTTTATCCTGCAATAGAGTTCTTAGTATTTCTTTAATAATGTTTAGTTGGGTGTTTTTGGCAGACTCTGAAATTCCCCTGATAATGAGATTATTCCCTCTGCTTCTAGCTTCTAAGTCCAGGACTTTTTGTTGCAATTCTGAAATATTCTTTTCACCAGCTTGCATACTTTTATTCAGGTCTTGTATTTTCAGTTCATTGTCCATGATTTTTGCTTCATTTTGTTCTAATCTGAGAATAATTTGGTCCATGTTTGAGCTGAAAGTATTTAGTTTGTGTGAAAATCCTTGGACTTCTGTTTGCAGTAGTTGTAATGCAATTTTAAGGTCTTCCAATGTTAATGCTTGTCCTTGCTTTGATCTAAGGACAGGTTTAGTAGTTTCTGACTGAATTTTATTTGTTTTTTGCCTTTTTGATGAAATATATTTTTCTGGTGTAACTATATTTGATAGTTTAGATTTGGTAGTTACTGCTTCCATGTGCTCTGGTTGATTTTCCATTTCCAATGTTGATTTAGTTGTTCTTCAGATAAAATATAGTCATCTAAACAAAGGTGCAGAAGGTTGTTTTTATTCTGGCAATTTTATGTTAAAACAAGTCCTTTTTTCCTTCTCCTTTTCACTCAGGCCTACTTATCTGGAAGAGTCCACACCATGCGGTTCAGGGATCTGGTTACAGTGAGTATTATTTTTCTTGCAAAAAAAGGTTATCCGATGAAAAATAAAGCTGGAATATTTAAGCAGATTTCTTGTTGCTTTTTCCTCTGTTGAAAAATTGATAGTTTTCCTCAGGATGCGCAGCAAAAGATCAGATATTGTTGAAAGTTAAGGGAGCTGCACAGCTAGAGTGCTCACTAGCTGTCAACTATTTTGGAATCTGCAGCACCTGTGTTTCTAACACAAATAAGCCAAATTACAGCACATTCATCCACTGCCAAACCCATTTGTGCTAAAAACTTGAAAATTGGTAGTTGTAACTGTGGTGGAATAAATATTAGTTCAAATCTTGCTGAGACTTTCATAACAGTAAATATCTGCTCCCTAACTGAGACATGGCTAAAATCTCATTCTACATTACACACCTGCTTTTCAAATTATCATATTATCTGCATAGATAGACCCAGAGGCTGGAGACTGGTAGGTTGTATACTACTAACAAACTCTTGCATAGATTCCAAATCATTGACACTTCATCCACAGCTGATGAATGTGATCATAACCAGCTAATAGCCAACTTCAGCTGATGAAGAAACAAAACATTAACCATAGCCACCACCATGTGTAATCTCTCCTCTCCCGTGTAGTCTTCACAGACTTTATACAAATTATATTATCATACCCTTAAAAAGCAACAACTCCTTATCCTAGTCAAATACTAACTACAAAAGATAGAGTAAAGATGACCTATGCCGCTTTCCTCCCGATCTTTGCTTCTATCAGCTAATAAAAGAACTTAGCATTGTCACCTCACAGTAAGATGTTGTCCTGTTTGATTCACAGCTAAAGCATCTTCTGTGTGGAGACATGCATGAATGGGCATACCTTCATTGAAGGTTGTGCATCAGAGCTGGCAACTCGGCATGTAAAAATCTACTGCCCATCATTAGCGGACTGGAGTTCCACTGTGGTGACTCCTAATCGGGAAAAGCCGAAAGACGCAACAACAACTAGACCAGACTCAGCAACCAATAACAATACTCTTCAGGTTCCAAGATGCTGCAAATTCAGAAACAGCTTAATTCTAACTCTCCCAGTCAGAAAACAGGAACTTAGCAGAGAAAGCCAGTGGATCTAGATTTTTGGGTAAATTTCAGTAACTGACTAGAAAGTGCACTGCCTTGATGCCAGAAAAAAAAAGAAATGTAAAGGACCTGGAGGAAATTCATCTTCAAAAAGTGAGGAAGAAACACTGACTGGGGAAAGTTCTGCAGTTGTTGAAAAAGCAATGCAATATCCAGACATGAATTCCAGTAACCTAAAGGAAGACATAAGACAACTGCACACAGACCTAGTTAAAATAAACAAAACACTGATGGAGTATATCAACAGAAGCAACAAAAGGCTGGGAAAAATGGAAGAAGTTTTAGACAAATATTCAGATGAAGTGATACAGCTGCAAAATTTAGAGGTTGAAATGAAGAAATGGCTGGCTGAATAAGAGATTGCTCAGGAAGAGATGTTTAAAAAAATAATAGAATTAGAGGACAGAGTATGTGGGGAAAAACATGAGATTTTCATCTATACCAGAGAAGATGGAAGGAACAGACTGCATTAATTTTATGAAACAACAAATAAGTAACTAGACTGGTATTCCACAGCAGAAGCTGTTAGTTGAAAGGGCATGTCATGTGTATGCTCCAAACCTGGCTATGAGAAAGCAACCTAGACCTTTAATAGTAAAGATGCAATCCTACCAGCAGAAGGAGTTGATCCTGAAAAAACTGTGGCAGAAGGACAAAATACTAAAAGTGGGAGACAGCATAGAATTGTTACTCATTGTTCACCAGGCAGAAGAGGAGTAAATTCATTCCACTGTTCAGGGAATGTTGAGATGCAGGTGTGAGATTCAAACTGCTACATCCAGTTCTCTTCAAGGTATTCTTCCCTGGAGAGACAAAATAATTTTTTGATGAAGTATATGCTAAGGAGGAAATACAAAAATTTGTCCAACAAAAAGTGAGCTGTGAAATAGGAGATTCTGCTTCTTGTTCTTCTGGTATTAAAGACCGCATTTTATTTCAACTGAAAATGTTGATGTTAGAAAAATATATAATAGTGATATGCATACTTAGTGCATAAGCATTCGAAGTCTTAAAGGGTTAATACATTTATTCTGTTCACACTGCATGAATCTGCACAGCTATTAGAAACTTAACAAGAGACATTTCATTTCTGCTAATGTCATGAGACCTAACAAAGAGATATTTCATTTCTGCTTATGCCATGAAAAAATATGCAGCTGCTAGAAGCTTTGATAAAGAGAACAATAGATGATTGCAAGTATAAACCGTAGTCAGCATTACTTGTACCAAAGCTCGAAATGTACCTTGAATGAAGATAAAATGTAACATGTATTAGAACTGTACAATTGAAGAATTGAAATGTTAAGGTGGGCTAAAATAAGCCCCAAGGCCAGGTTGTTTTTCAAAATGTTTTTGTAAAACGACAAATAATCTAGCCATGTCAGCAGTAAGTCTGGCAACATTTTCTGTGAAACATACAGAAAGCTGTGTCCAACTACGTCAGCAATAGAATAGTAACATTTTCTGTGTGACGTGAAGAGAACTGTATAAAATAACATACTAATCACCAAAGAATTAGACAAACCTTGTGCCTACATGCTTTGTCTCCTTGCTGCAAGTAATAAAGGTTGCCTTGCTTGAACCTAATGTGAATTGGTCTTTGAAGTTTTTTCCTTTTACAGATTGGTCCTTCGAGCCGGAGCCCTCTCCACCTCAGATCAGACGGCCAGGTGGTTGAAATCTTATGGGGAAGAAACCAAATCGGTTCTTCTTATATGGAAAGTTCTCTGACTGAATTGTCATTCAAAAGAGGCCAGCCACTTTCTGATCTGTGACTGAAGGATGGGTCTCCATGAATCGGTGATCAATCACGTGGGCTCAGGTAAGGCGAATCTAATTTTTTCTGTTTTCTGTTTTAGATCAGGGACTAGATGTGTATTGTTTTTGTCAGACTGTAATTTTCTTGCAAGTCAGGGACAAAAAAGATTACTGTCTTGTCATAGATCAGGAGAAACAGAATAAGTAGACAGTCATTCTGAAGAGACTATAACAAAATCCGTGGTACCACGTAAAAAAATTAAGAGAAGTTATGTAACAATCAAAAGGGTAAAACAAAATGGGTAATAATTGCGTGAAAAGACCCCAAAATCCGCCGTTAACAGAAGACGCAAAATATATGCAGTCACAGCACACCGACAATGTTAGATATTATTCAAAATGGGTTAATAAATATGAATTTGATGGAAAATTAGAGAAATCCTCACTTATCAAACTTATCAAACACCTCAAAAAATGATTCCAAGGGTCGAGTAAAAAAACAACGTCGATTAGGAATTCCTCAGGCACACAAGTGGCTGGAGGAAGTAAACCGTAGGGAACAAAAAAGCAAAGATTCTAAAGCAATGTTTTAGATAGGGAGGATAACAACTTAGTAATAGCATCAGCACCTCTACCTCCCTTACCAGAATATGAAGCAAGCGAACAAGTTAGACCACCCCCACTATATCCTATGGATAGAGATATTGTGAAATTAAAATTGACTAAATAGAGATCCTATCGAGACCAGAGACCAGGTCCCGAACAAAGGCAGGTAATCCAGAAGAAGGTATCGAGTTATGGAAAATAGTAAAGAATTCACAATCTATAGGTGAAGAAGAAGAAATATGCCCGCTTATAGAAGTACCTAATCCTCAGGCAGGTCAAGACAATCAGGATCCAACTATCTTAGTGTATAGACCTTGGACTCCAGAAGATATCCGGAAAGCCACTGAAGGAATCCCCCATCCAAAAGTTAATTTTAGAAAATTCTCAGAAGATTTACAAGGAATGAGGTTGAGTTATAACCTAAATGGAGAAGAAATAGAAAAAGTAGTTAGACAAATTGTAGGACCAGATTGGTACATGATTAGTGGGAACTGGAATCCTCGTGACGCTGCACAAAGACCCCTCCCATACAGCAGCGCAGGATTAGACACCAGAGTGAAAGGTCTTACAGACCGCATCTCTGAAAAATGGAAACCTAGGGCAGACTGGACTTGCATTAATCAATGCATCCAACAAGAAGGTGAAACAATTGACCGGTATTATGCCAGATTGTTAGAATGTTTTAATAATCACTGTGGAATGCAGGTACCTGAAGATCAAACACAAGATTCCCCATATGAACAGCAGTTAAAGAATGCATTTTTAAAAGGCAGTAGCACACCTATAAGCAGTTTTATTACAAAACACATGGTAGACCATCGTACAAGCAGGTTACAATCATTACTTGAATATGCTAGGCATGCCGAAAGGCATTTTAATAGCAAAAAGAAAAAGAAAGCTCAAGTATTTTCTGTAGAAGATGGAGCAGAAGTTTATGTAGTTGGAAGATTTTGAAGGGCGTAAAAAAGGGGAGAATGTTTCAAATGCGGTAAAAAGGGACATTTGGCAAGGGATTGCAAGAAAAACAAGAAGGCAACAACGGAAGACAAGGAGGGTGACGATTGACTATATGGTAGTCAGGAATCACTAGAAGGGACTAGCGAAGAAAGGACAAATGAGAATGTGATAGAGGGAGTAGAGGAAGTGCAGGAAGTTAGTGACAATGAAGAAAATGAGATATTAGACCTAGCTTTATTGAGCTTAGAGCACTATTTGGCAGACACGAAACCAGAAGTTACACTCTTGGTAGAAGGGAGGGAGGTCAATTTTTTGCATGACTCAGGGGCATCACGAACCCTGATACACCCCTCCAAACTACCAGAAAACACAGAGTCACCTGATTATATACTGGTCAAAGCAGCTAATGGACAGCTGTATTGGGAGCCTCTCTCCCGTAACATTTCAATAACTGATCCAGTTTCAGGATTGACACAAAGAAGCAAAATTGTAGTTTCTGCAAAATGCCCAGTAAACCTCTTGGGCAGAGACCTCATGCAGCTATTTGGTATAGCAGTAGTCCCAACCATGTAAGGTATGGAAGCACAGCGACAAAATAACACCTTTGTAGTGCAATCGGAGGGTGAAATGCTTTATTGGTACAGCCAGGACTTGGTTTCAACTGTTCCAGGGACTGTGACCAAAGAGTTAATGAACCTAGCCATCAGCAAGTTTCCCTCCCTTGACATTGATAAGCAGCACCTGTTGCACTGTACACTGTATTATTGCAACACTCCAGGACCTGATGAGAAATATGAGCAAAAATTATTTAAGAATCATGCAAACAGATTGATATTGCGAAACCTGTACTGGGACACAGAAGGGAACAGTGTAGCCAGCTGTTCATTGCCCCAGGAGTTCTTTGCACTTTATAAATCTAATCGATTACCACATGTTAGCTTAACCAAAAACAGAAACATAGAATGGGCAGACCTAGGAGAAAAAGTCACGAGATGGGAGAAACAGACAGAACTGTCAGAACAAGGAATACAAGCACAAAAGTTGAATTGGATAACTCAGACCAACCCAGCCGTGCACTTGCAGTCTAGCACGGACAGCTGATTAGAACTCCTATTAAAGGAGGAAGAGAATGCCTTACAGAATATACCAGAAACTCTCTGGTCAACAGGAAAGTCAGATGTAGGACTTATTCGTACAGCAGGACCAGTTACTATCATGCCAAAGTCAGCATTCAGACCACAAAAAAGACAGTGTCCCTTAAGAAAAGATGCAGATGCAGGGATAAAGCCTATTATAGCAGCCTTACTTAAAGGAGGGATACTAGTAGAATCTCCCGATTCACCATGTAACACACCCTTATTTCCAGTTAAAAAAGCCAACGGAGAATGGCATATGGTCCAGGACTTACAAGCTGTAAATGATGCAGTAATATCAAGGGCACCCACGGTGCCAGACCCACACACCCTGTTGAATGATTTGAAACCTCAACAGAAGTATTTTTCTGTGGTAGACATCAGCAACATGTTCTTTTCGATACCGATACACCCTGACAGCCAGTATTGGTTTGCATTTACATTTCAGGGGAAAAGGTATACATATAAGTGACTACCACAGAGATATTGTGAAAGTCCAATGATATTCTCACAAGAAATGGCAAGCAACTTGGCAGGGTTTACCCCACCAAAAAGCAGTCAGAATTTACTTTATGTTAATGACATCTTGCTGGCGGCCCCCACCCAGCAGGATTGTAAAGAAGACACCATAGCACTTCTACAATTTTTAGCCACTGAAGGACATAAGGTAAATAAAAGTAAACTGCAGCTTTGGAAAAAACAGATAAAATACCTAGGATATGTAATATCCAAGGAAGGTAGAACATTAAATGAGGACAGAAAAATAGCAATTTTGCAAGCACCAAAACCCACTACCAAGAAGGAAATGATGTCTTTCCTGGGTACGACTAATTTTTGCCGGAGTTGGATTCCAAATTATGCCTTGGAATCTGCACCTCTGACTAACCTTATATATAAAAAGCCTATGGCAGCACAGGATTCGTTGCAATGGACACCAGAGGCAGAATCTGCCTTCTGTAAATTAAAGCAGCTAATAGCATTCTCATTAGTTCTGGGATTACCAAACTACCATAAACATTTTTTCCAAACTGTAGATTGTAAGCAGAGTTACATGACATCAGTGTTAACACAACAACATGGGGATAAGCAACGCCCCATTGCATACTACTCATAACAACTAGACCCAATGGCATGGTCCTTACCCCACTGTGTACAAGCAGTAGTTGCAGCCACAATGGCAGTGCAGGCCTCAGCCTCAGTAGTCTTATTCCACCCTCTCACTTTGAGAGTACCTCATGCAGTCGCGATTATTTTACTACAAGAAAAGGTGGCATATCTTTCCCCTGCTAGGCATCTTTCCTGTATGACTATATTGTTGAGCCAACCTCATATGACAATTGAACGATGCATGACTTTAAACCCTTCTACTCTGCTCCTGACCCCTGCAAACGGCACACCACACAGCTGCTTGCAGGTAATTGAGCAAAAGACACTACCTAGAAAAGATTTCATGGATGTCCCCTTGGATAATGCTGAGGTGACATATTACGTGGATGGTTCGTGCAAAAGGGGTCCTGCAGGACAGAACCTAGTAGGATATGCAGTAGTCTCTGATACAGAGATTATAGAAGCAAAACCTTTACCACACAACTTATCTGCACAGGCAGCAGAATTGATTGCTCTGACACGGGCATGTACCTTAGCAAAGGGTAAATGTGTAAACATTTTTATTGATAGCCAGTACGCTTTTTCTACTGTACATGTTTTTGCGCAACAGTGGAAAAACCGAGGAATGATAACATCTACTGGTAAACCTATAAATCATGCGCAGTTTATTTTAGATCTTTTAGAATCTATTCAGTTACCTCAGAAAGTAGCCATATGTAAATGCACAGCTCACACCAAGCAACAAGATAGAATTTCAAAAGGTAATGCGAGAGCTGATATAGCTGCAAAACAAGCAGCCACAGAAGTATTTCTTTTAAATGAGGAATTACAACCCTCTAAAACTTTAGATCTAGTTATGTTAAAAACAATGCAGACACTCAATATGCAAGCTGAAAAACAGCAATGGATAAAACGAGGAGCAATCCTCGAAGAGGGGCTGTACATCTCTAGAGAGAGAGAAAACTGGTACTACCCTCTAATTTGTTTCGCTATGCAGCATTGTTGAGCCATGGGCAGTGCCATGTCTCAACAGGGGGGATGGCACAGCTGGTGAACCAGGTGTTCACAATGTACGGATTTACAAACTACTCTAAAAAATTTTGTTTGTGTCAGATTTGTAACAAACATCATGCACAAGGGGTGATAAAGACCAAGCAAGGGAGTTTTCCCACACCACCGTATCCATTTCACACTATTTGTATGGATTTCATAGAATTGAACAAATGTGAAAATAAGAAGTATTGCCTTGTCATTATAGATATGTTTTCCAGATGGGTGGAAGTCTTTCCGACCAAAAATCCAGATGCAGCTACAGTGGCAAAAGTACTTGTCAAGGAAATCATTCCTAGATTCAGTATTCTGGAAAGAATCTACAGTGACAATGGTACACACTTTGTAAATCAACCCATACAGCAGTTGAGTAAACATTTTGGTATTTATTTAAAAAATCATTGTGCATACCATCCGCAATCTGCAGGGCTAGTTGAAAGGCATAATGGTATACTAAAAAACAAGTTGAGAAAATTAATAGCTGAGACAGGAAAAACTTGGTTGTACTGTTTGCCCCTGGCACTGTTGAGCATGAGAACTGTCCCTACAGCAAAAGGATTGACTCCTTTTGAAAAACTATTTGGAAGGGCTTATTATACACCCCAGTGGAAACTTCTCATGTCATCAGACCAGGAAGCTGATTTTACACTAGCTGAATATATGAAAAAGTTGTTGAATTCTAAACACCTGTTGCAGTTAAATTCTATTTCAGATAGAAGACAAACCGAAACATCAGAAGTGACAGTAACACCAGGAGACTGGGTGTGGATCAAAATAGCTAAGCGTAAGAACTGGACTTCACCAAGGTGGGAAGGTCCCTACCAGGTGTTTCTTTTGACACCCACTGCAGTCAAGATAGCAGAACGAGCTTCGTGGCTACACCTAACACATTGCAAACTGGTTAAGAACTTTGAGTTGGACAAAAATCGTACCTCTCCATCGGGGCCCTCAGCACAAAGTCTGGCTACAAAGGGGGGTCAGATCAATAGGATCAATCCATCTCAACCCCAGTGAAGAAACCATCGGTGCTGAAGGTCCTGTTAGGGCAGAGAGTAAGAGCACGTGTCCAAAATAAAGATGACGGAATCCAGTAAGATCCAAATACACCTACTTGGAAGAATCAGAGAAAACAGAAATGCAGAACAACTGTTTCCACAGAAGTATTGCATAACCATCCTGTTGACTGTACTAGTGACAATAATCTTTTTGTTGTGGCCATTCCTTTTCTCAGCCACACAAATTGAACTGAACAAGTGTGCAGAGTGGCAACTGAACTTTAACACTTACCAGGCAATCAAATATGTGTATGCTGAAACTTTCAATGTTTCAAATTGCTGGATTTGCACAGCTTTACCAACAGCATATGGGGGGTTACTGCTAACTTCAGTTCCCCTAGGAGCCAACAAGACCTGGGAAAACTTAATTCATGATACATCAAATGTCACATCACAAGATAAAGTAGCATTGCACTTGTCTGTCCGACAGAAGGGAACTGTGTGTTTTTATAAAAATGATACAGTCAAGGTGGGTTGGAGCAATTGCAATGTGACTATTCCCTATAGATGTTACACTAAACCTGATAACATCAGATCCTATTGCAACACGAGCTATGATACATTTTTTGAACTGATGCATAGGACAAATGAAGAAGTAAAACATAATGCTGATCTCTATAAGCAATTGACCATAATCGACAAGAAAATGTTTCATGCAGAGACAGGACATAATAAAGTTACTACTAAAGTAGAAGATTATTACTTTATATGTGGTAGAAAAGCATATAAATGGCTACCTGAGAATTGGTCCGGCAGTTGTTTTTTGGGGTACCTGGTTCCGGCCATACGACACACAGCAGTTTTACCTCAAGGGAAAATTCGGAATGTCCGAGAAATTAAGAAGCCTGCCAATCCAGTGGGGCAAATCAATGCATGTTGGAAAAACCATCATGCTGTGGGCGATGGACTGACACATATGGATTTGAGTGATACTGTTATATCATGGGCAGGTGTAATGCCAGCATATGGAGCAACAAAATCAATCTGGGAATTGAGAAAATTGTCTAAGCTTCTCTAAGTAATGAGTAATGCAACCTTTTCCACCCTAGAATTGGTGACTGATGAACTGAATGCCATGAGAACAGTAGTGCTTCAAAATCACATGGCTCTTGACTTCACCCTAGCGGTGAGAGGAGGTACGTGCGCTTTAATCCAGGAGGAGTGCTGTTTGTATATTCCTGACCACAAACACAAGATAGACAACCATAGGTTCATAGGTTCATAGATTAGTACTAGGCTATCTGCCCTTGTGAGCCATTTTAAGCCTAGCCAATTATCCCATGTGAGATTCAAACCCTGTACCTTGTGTTTGTAAGGCAAACACCTTAACCACTAGGCCATTCTCCCAACCCCTCCAGGTGATTCAGCAGGTGTCGGCTATGACCAAACCAGGACCAAATCCATTGACAGACTTTTTCCAGAAATTGTTTGGGGGTTGGGGCAGCATCCTGATGAACATTCTGATTGCCATCTGTGTAGGAGCAATCCTTCTGGTGGTATGTATGTGCTGCTGCATCCTCTACATGAAAAGACTGATTAAAAATTTTGTAGACATTTCGGTTTCAGAAACCTTATACTAAGACATTGAACTTGAATTGCAAAAAACTGAAAACGCTTTCAGGAGCTTAAACTGAATGACTCTCTTAACTGTAAATCCTGAGCAGGAAGAGGTTAGGGGAAGAAAAAACTGTTTATGCTTATCTTGAAAGTAGAATAAAAGTATTAAAAGGGGGGAAATAATAGAAAAATATATAATAGTGATATGCATACTTAGTGCATAAGCATTCAAAGTTCTAAAGGGTTAATACATTTATTCTGTTCACACTGCATGAATCTGCACAGCTATTAGAAACTAACAAGAGACATTTCATTTCTGCTAATGTCATGAAAATAATAAGAAGCATTTAATTTCTGCTAATGTCATGAGACCTAACAAAGAGATATTTCATTTCTGCTAATGCCATGAACAAATATGCAGCTGCTAGAAACTTTGATAAAGAGAACAATTGATGCTTGAAAGTATAAACCGTAGTCAGCATTACTTGTACCAAAGCTAGAAATGTACCTTGAATGAAGATAAAATGTAACATGTATTAGAACTGTACAATTGAAGAATTGAAATGTTAAGGTGGGCTAAAATAAGCCCCAAGGCCAGGTTGTTTTTCAAAATGTTTTTGTAAAATGACAAATAATCTAGCCATGTCAGCAGCAAGTCTGGCAACATTTTCTGTGAAACATACAGAAAGCTGTGTCCAACTATGTCAGCAATAGAATAGTAACATTTTCTGTGTGACGTGAAGAGAACTGTATAAGAATAACATACTAATCACCAAAGAACTAGACAAACCTTGTGCCTACATGCTTTGTCTCCTTGCTGCAAGTAATAAAGGTTGCCTTGCTTGAACCTAACGTGAATTGGTCTTTGAAGTTTTTTCCTTTTACAGTTGGAGATAAGGAATGGAGCATGAGAGCTGACTAGAAGAATTAAGAGTATATTGGAAATGTAGCAGAGACAGAATTTGGGTGATGGAGATGAACAGTAATAAAATCTGTAACTTAATGTGGTATTACAATGTAATAATTATATTTGCAAAATATGACAGAACAAGAAAATCTGGAAATATTGGACTTTTTCAGAATTTGTTCGACTTGTGGAGGACTCAAGTATATGTCTTACTTCATGTCATTAATGTTTGGAAAATGTTTTGGGGAAGGGTAGAGAGGGAAAAAGCTAAATGTAAGCTAAATGTAAGCAAAGAAAACATTTTTCTTTTCTTAACAGTACTGTTTTGTGGTGTATGGTTTTCTTTGCATGCTATAAAGTTTTTGCAGTTATTTTTAAGGGTAATGGGGATTGTAAACAGGTGGTGTTCTTTTTCCCCCCTCTTCTCTCCTGCTTCTTGTACAGTTTTGAGAGATGTAGGCAATGCAATGTAAAAAAAAGAACCTGGTTAAAAAGGCATGACAAAGGAAAATAATGTGCTTTTTCTCATTCTTGCATGGGGAAATGACTGGATTAAGGGCCTTAGATTGATTTAGTAACAAGTTTTAAGAGAGAGAGAGAGAGAGAGAGAGCAAATAAATGAAAAAGAATATTGAATATTATGAGTCTTTTTTTCTAGCAAATGCATGTATGCTTAGTAGCAATTCTGCAGCTGGTCTTCATGTTTCTATGGAAACAATCTAATAAACAGAAACTGGCTGTATGGTTCTCATGTCTCCATGGAAACAATAAGATAAAGAGAAACTGGCTACAGTCTGCTGGAATGTGATTGGCTGAAGAAAAGAAAAAAGAAATTTACTTGGACATAATGTTGTTTGAAAGTAAGCATTCAGGGGTTTTCCCAGCTGGGAGAGCTTTAAAGATAAGACAAAACCAATTAGCACTTGAAGTAATGTTTTCTCAGTTGTTTTAATGCAGTGGAGATACTAATATAAACAGGTGCTTTTTTCTTCCTTCTCTCTTTTTCTTTGTGCAATTTTAAGAAATGTAGGCAGTGCAATGTAAAAAAAAATGGGAGAGAGGAAAGGTCCGGTTAAGAGGACATGTCAAAAGAAAAATCAGTGTGCTTTCCCCATGCTTGCATAGAGTAACAACTGGTTTAAGACCCTAGGTGTTATCCAGTAACAAGTTTATTACAAAGCATGTAAATTAAAAAGAATATTGAATATTATAAGGCTTTTTTCTGGTAAACAATGTATCCTTATCAGTTTTTTCTCTGGTTTGCATGTCAATAGAAGACAATTTGATAAAGAGAAATGGCTTGGAGGAAGTGTTTACTTAAAGCATTCAACTGTTTTCTCAGCTGGGAGAGCTATTAAGATAAGACAGAATCAAATAGCATTTACCAAAAGCACAGGTTGTACCATGCATCTTAGCATGACTAACCTTACTTTTTGGTTAACTCTAGCCTGTCTGTGTGGCTATCAACTATTAACTTTTGTTCTTATTAGGAAGTGAAAACTTCAATATTTGAAGATGTACATACTGTAGTTTTGTGTGTTATTATTAAGATGATAGGTTTTAGGGGGGTATTGGGGGGTTGTTTGTTGTGTTTGAAGGCTTTCAAAAAAAAGTTTGTAAGATGTGACATAGGCTCAAATGGATATGACAAGAAACAGCTGTGTAAAAGACCAACCTGCCAAACGGTATATGCATGTAACATAAAAGTTGGAACTAGACATTTAACAAAAAAAGTTTACATAAAAGGTGGTAATAATAACTATATAAGAAAATGATGCTTTCTGCAATTTCTTTCAATCTGAGATGTCTTACAGATAAATATAAAAAAGAACGAGTAGTGAGCTATATTAAAAATATAGAGTGCAAATGCCTATGCTACAGGAGACACAATTGGAAAGAACTGAACATGTGAATTTGGTAAAGAAAGGTTTTCAGGATTGTTATTCAGGAGAATATCTGAGACAAAGTTAAAGAGGAATAGTTATACTAACTGCAAGAGGAGCTCCAATAGTGGCAGATGAGGAAACAAAAGACAATAATGGAAGATATATAGTACTAAGGGGATACTGGCAAGGGAGGAGGATTACACTGGCATGCATTTATATTCCACACAAAACTGTTATAATGGAGCATAAGAAACTTCTGGGAGAAATTATCAGCTTTCACTAAGGAATATTACTTATAGGTGGAGATTGGAATTTGTTTTGCAACAGTGAAGATGTGTCTGGGGGCCATGAATGGAAAATATAACAAAGGGGTAGATTTTTGAAGACATTTATGAAAATGTTTGGCATGGAAGATGTAAATTCAGTACTAGGCATGGGGGCCAGAACCATAGAGCAAGGGGGAGGGGCTCCCCCCACTTTTGCAGCGGATCCAGCAACGTACATGTAGGGACAGGTCTCATTTATTTTTTTAAGTTTTTGTGCAGATGGAGCTGACATCATCACGTGTGCGATAGCCAGTCAGAATTGAGCTTGAATGCTCATTTTGTTCAGGGCACTCAGACGGAGAGTCAGCAGCACTCGGGAATCAGGTAAGGAAGCAAAGGGGTGTGTGTTTGTGTGTGTGTGTGTGTGTGTGTGTGTGTGTGTGTGTGTGTGTGTGTGTGTTTGTGTGTGTGTGTGTGTAAATGCCCCCATGTAATACACCTGGTGGCTAGAGTTATTTAGGCTCAAACCCTGTACCTTTGGTACAGGGTAAAAAGAACCTAAAGTCCCTAGCCACCACCAATTCTGAGCAATGTCCAGATTTTTTTGTGTTAACAGTTGGGAGCTATGCTGAGAAGTGAGAACTGAAGTCGTATTTCCCCATTATTGGCTTTGTTGTTTGTCCAGTTTTTTTGTGCTAACAGTTCACAGCTATGGGGAGTGAGAAGTGAGAACTGAAGTTGTATTCCCCCATTAGTGGCTTTGTTTGTCCAGGTTTTTTGTGCTAAGAGGTTGAGAGCTATGGTGAGAAGTGAGAACTGAATTCACTACATGATGGCCATTAAGTTTCAGTCTTCCTCTTTTTCAAACTGCTGATTTAGCATAGTGATATGTTGCACTGACTGTAGTGCATAGGGTTCTGGGTTCAATACTTGCCAGTGACATGCATGGTGGTAACACAACATTTTATTCTAGCAACTTTCCAAAATTATACAAGCAATGTTTAAAATTTGTCCCTGTTTTTTTACCTTTTGCCCCCCCCCCCAAAAAAAAAAACTGAAATTGAAAATGTGTGAGAAGCTGTGACAAATGTGTGAATGACCTGAGACGTACCTCCCTGGACTACATGAAAAGAGACATAGAGGAGCTCTCTGATTATGTAGCCCAGGCCGGTATGACCCTGACCCTGAGCAGCATCTTACCCTCACCAAGAATGATGCCACAGTACAAAGACAAAATGATCAGCTTTAACAATTGGCTTAATTACTGGTGTCATTCTAAGGGGATCCAATGTCTGTCTGCTTGGGATGACATGCTTGACAAGCCACGCTGCTTCACAAGGGATGGCTTGTACCTGTCACCCCTGGGCTTCCGGATATTGGCCAAGGCTCTTGCCACCCCCATAGTGCCTTTTTTAGGCAAGGCTCAAAAGACAAACCCACCTCCCTAGAAAACACAAGTGAAAAAAAACTAAGGGTAATGCTGCTCAATGCCAGAAGTCTAAACCTCAAGATGCATGCTCTCAAAGCCCTCCTCAGTATGGAGAACATTGATGTCTGTGCAGTGACTGAAACCTGGCTCAAGGCTCCTATGAGCACCCCAGCCCTACCAGGTTTTACCTCATATCATGCTTTCCGGCCCCAAAACTTGGACTGAACCACAAAAGGAGGGGGAGTATCCATATTCATCAAAGATACCCACACCTCCAGGTTAGTGGCAACGCACGAAGCATTGGAGACCATCCAGGTGCAACTAACCATAGGCAAAACTGCCCTACAGTTTGTAGCATGCTACACACCACCCTCTCAAACTCAGGAACCCCACTCAGCCTTCCTGAAGACACTGGAGAGTATGAATGTCTCTCCAAATACCATCATATTGGGAGACTTCAACTACCCAAACATAGACTGGGAACATTACTCAAGCCCCAACACCCTAGCCCAAAGGTTCCTAGAATTCATAATCTCAAATGCGATGGAACAACTAGTCACCATTCCCATCACAAACATGGGGACAAAATGCTCCACACCGGAAGTATACCCCTCATTGGTGAGATCAGACCATAAATTAATCTCACTGGAAATCCACATCCCGCCCCCACCCCCTGCACAAAAGACCACAGTGAAAAACTTCTCAAAAGCCAACTTCACACTTGTTAAGACTGAAGTGGTATTCTTCAAGGCCCCTGGGCCAGTGATAACCACAATGCACACCGCTGAATCCTTTATAAATGCCTTCTATGGGCACCTTCAAGAATGCATGGATCATGCAATCCCTAATAAAACCAAGACCCATTCCCCCAAAGGCAGGCTCCCTGTCTGGTGGACCCCAGCCATTAACAAACTTTACAACAGGAGGAGGAAGCTACTACATGACAGAGCAAAATCCCTAAAAGGGAAGGCATCTCTGATCAGTACTAGCAAAAAACTACGATCACTCATAAAATCATCCAAGGCCAACTTTGAGAGAAAAATCGCAAAAGACACAAAAGACAATCACAAGGCCTTCTTTAGCTATGTTAGAAACCTGGGTGGAAACTCCCAGATATGCTCAGAGTTAGTCGAAAATGACACAAAATACACTGAACCCACAGACATTGCCAACATTCTGGCAGACAGGTTCAGTGCAAATTTCTAAGCCCCCTCCCCCCCAAAAGGAGAAATATCTATCCCAGCAGAGTGTAGCCTCCCTAACATCTCAGATGCCCAGGTGAGAGCCGCCCTCTCCAAAGCTAAAAACACAGCATCAATGGGACCGGACGGTGTCCCAGGCTGTGTGCTACATGAACTCCAAGAGGAACTAAACCCGCACATAAGGCTGCTGTTTAATCTTAGCCTTACTACAGGATACGTACCCAAAGAGTGGCGTATAGCAACAGTGGTCCCACTCCACAAAGGCAGTGCTTCTACGGACCCTGGAAATTACTGCCCCATAAGCTTGACGAGCCTGGTCTGCAAAGCTATGGAAAGGATCATTATGGAACTCATAAACAAAGACATTGGGGACCTACAGACATTGGATCCTACCCAATTTGGCTTTGTCAAGGGCAGATCCTGCCTTTTGAACTTGGTCGACTTTTTTGAAACAGTCACTAAGGCCATTGATGAGGGTAAGGCAGTTCACACAGCCTACCTTGACCTTGCAAAAGCTTTCGACACAATACCCCACTCAGGCATCATAGACAAACTCACCAGCTTAAATGTAAACCCATATGTCACAAGATGGGTTGCAAACTGGCTCAAGGACAGAACCCACAAGGTCAGAATTGCTGGAGCCATGTCAGACTCTAAGCCAGTCACAAGCGGTGTCCCACAGGGCTCAGTCCTGGGACCCCTCTTGTTCGGCATTTATTTTTCCGAGGTGCAAGCAAACATAGGAGGATTGTGGCTGACAAAGTTTGCAGATGACTGCAAACTGGGTGCCATAATTGATACTCCAGCAGACACAAGCATCCTTCAGAGAGGCCTCATAGAAACGGATAATTGGTGCCAGAGCCATGGCATTAAACTGAACGCCAAAAAATGTATAGTCATACCCTTTGGGAAAAACAAGGTACCCACAAATTACCACATAGGTGGTAATCCATTAAGTACGGAAGAGGTAATCAGGGACCTAGGGACCCAAGTTGACAGTAACCTCTCATTTGACACTCACATTGCCAAAGTGGTTAGAAAGACCTTCTATATTGCCCACCTTATCATGAAGGGATTCACATCTAGATCAAGAGAGGTCATTGTGCCCCTGTACTCTTCTCTTATCAGGCTCATGATTGAGTACAATGTCCCATTTGGGATGTATCTTACCCAACACCTGCAGCAGTTGGAAAGACCCCAAAAGTTCCTCACCAAGAGGATAAAGGGTCTCAAACATATGTCATATGCTGCCCGGCTGAAGAAACTCCAGTTCTATTCAGTCGCATACCGCCTACTCAGAGGTGATCTATGCCTGACGTACAAGGCCATGTCCAATCTGGAATTAATGGACATGCTCCACCTCAGAAAATCCAAATCCATCAGAGCCACGAGAGCAAGAGATTTGAACCTCAACACAGAAATAAATAGGACGTGCTGGAGGGACAGATTCATAACCCAGAGGCTCCCTACACTCTGGAACAGAATCCCAATCCATGTTAGGCAGAGCCCCTCACTAACACTCTTCAAGAGAAATCTTGACGAGTGGATGGGAGATCGTAGGTTTACCCTGGGGGTCATCTGTGTGTCACTACTAGACAGAGGCACAGTAAACTAAACCCTAAATGGGTGTAGTATTCTCATCCTAAGGGGTGGTGAAAGCCACACACACTCTGGCTAGGCTTATAAATGCTCTAGGGCAGATAGCCTAGTACGAACCTATGAACCTATGTCTATGGCTTACACTACTGTCATTCTGTTTATAGTTTGGGTGTGGAAGTAGACTTTTATGATGGAAATGTTATGAATTGGGCAGTTTTGTCATTACTGGTTCATACATTTTGTTTCATTGCTTACTAGAAGACTGTTCCAAACTACAAATTTAAAACACATTCAAACAAGTGGTGCTGTATTATACAAGGAATATAATTTAATACAATCAGGTTTTATACAATCAGGAAGGTGAATCAAAGAATGTATACATGTATGCTTGCTCATAGGATGCAGGAGACCAAAATAGGGGAAGAGACCAGTCACCAATGGTGTCCCCCAGGGTTCGGTGCTGAGACTTTTTCTGTTTGGCATATACATCTCAAAAGAAAAAGGAAATACCAAAGGGCTTTGGCCAAAGTCTGAGATGACTGCAAGCTAGGAGCAGATATTGAATCCCCAAATAACTTAACCATTGTGCAGGAAGGTTTGTCCCAAACAATAACTGGTGCCAGAATCATGAATTGAAGCTAAACTCCAAGAAATCCATTATCATATCCTTTGGGAGGTCATCTACTCCAGGGAGCTGCCAAATTGACAATGCCCCCTGAGAACTGACCCAGTTGTTTGGCATTTGGGAACTTAGGTGTACAGTGACCTAACTTTTGACCAATATGTGCCCAGAGTCATAAGAAAGCCTTTCTATATTGCACAGCTTATAAACAAATTGATTATGACTAGATCTAGAGATGTTATTGTACCCCTTTACAAAGCCTTCATTAGATCAATCATTTTGTACAATGCCCACTTTGGCATGTATCTGTCCATACCCATGCAACAATTGGAATATCCACAGAGATACCTCACTAAAAGGATACAAGTCCTAAACAATAAGTCTTGCATGGACCACCTCAAAGATTTATCACTTGAAACCATATATCAGCAAGCATATGTTGAAAATATATCTATTACCACCTGTAACATGATGTTCTATAACAATATAATAACAGCTATGAATGAAAATGTGTGCTGTGATGTGGTTTATATAGATTTAACTTCAGCATTTGACAGGGTCATACACAAAACACTGATCAATAAATTAGTACAACTAGGTATTGATGTACTGTTGATAAGATGGATAGCTGCATGGCTTACAAATAGGACATGGCAAGTATCACACACCAGCTGGACAGGTGAAATCCTTGTTTACAGTCAAGGTGTATCACAGGGATCTGTACTAGGCCCTGAAGATTTAGGATATGTATTTTTATACTTCAAGTAGACTCCAAAAAATTTTTCCTCAGGTGGATAGCAAATATCGGAAGCGTGATGGGGAAGAAAGGGGTGGCTGGGGACATATTTTTTAGGAGTGTAATGAGTTGGCAGACTTTAAAGATTCCCAGCAGACTGCTCTGTCAAAGAGCATCTATATTACCCAATCGAATGCTTAGGTTAGCGCATACCTAAACGTCGACCTGGTAATATTGAAAAATTAAAACAGCGAACAGCCAATTTAACGTTAAATCGACCGTTCGCATTTTTTTGCTTTTGCTATTACCAGATCGAAGTTTAGGTATTCGCTAACCTACACATTTGATCATGTAATAGGAACCCGTCAGAGATGCTGGCTGAGCAGATTGGATTGACTAGGGAGATGATTTTTTTTTGAGCTATGATACAGAATCGGAATTGATTGTCTAGATACAGTAAAGCCTTGCTGAGTCTAATTATGGTGACTGCCAAAAAGGCAATTACTGATAATGGAAATCAAAGTCTAGACCAACTTTACTAGAAGTAGTGAATATAGTAACAGAGATAACACAACTGGAACTGGGATCTTTAGAAAACGGAAAGATCAAACTACTTAGGAAAAAATGGGAATTATAGGAAGAATATATGCAGAGAAGGAATGAGGTTTAAAAGGCAGGATTTGAATGAGCCATATAATGCTTAACTGTCAATGACTGGATAGATTAAAAGTGATGCATAATGTCTGCAACTACCGTTGTTTCAATGGTGTCTGTGATGCATAATGTTTACAACTAAAGTGGATTCAATGTTGCTTGTTTTTCATTTATATAAATGTAAGATTGCGTATTTCATACGTGATAATTTAATAAAGATGTTTTTTTCTGAAAGAAATAACATTCTGCACATTAATTACTAACCAGCCTTTCAAAAATAACATCACAAATATCCACTGTCCAAACATAAGTGGCCATTGTAATATATCATTCACATATTTAATAAGAAGTTAAGCTTCCTTATTTTTAGTATGTCCAAAGCAATACTTCAGCTAACAAATACAATGTTAAAATGCACCTTAAAATTTACATTTTCCTAAACTATATACTATCACAAATATCAATGAAGCAGGCATTCTTAACTACATCCTTAACCAGAATACCAAAATCAATTTTATACCTACAATGACTTTGTGCACCATACACTCCAGTGATGGGATCTGATCAGAGACAGGGCAATAGAGCATATTTTCTGCATAACTATTTATAGTTCTTTAAATTTATTTCTGTTTTATTTTGTCTGATGTTGCTTTCTGCCAATATTTATTGGAGCAGTAGAAAGGATCAAATGACTATAGCCCCTGTCCAGTATGTTGCTGTCACTGATATGGGTTACATAAACATACTGGTTTGTAATGGTGTTGATATTACTGGATTTATTAAGCTTACAGAATATTTTTATCACAAAAAGTAAGTGCACCCTTGCATTAACAAGTAGATATGCAGAAGTTTATAAATATATATATATATATATATATATATATATATATATATATATACACACACTTCTCAACCTCTTAGCCCAATAAATCAGGAAAAAGCCTGACATAATGGGAGTACAAAGACCCATAAATAAGGATGAATTTTAAATAGAGCTTTTATAAACTTAGAAAGTACATACAATAACAGGATATATATTAAAATGCATTTTCTAAAGGGTATAAATTCTGAAATTCAAATGTATGACATTATTTACTAACTTCATTCCTCAGATCATCCCAGTGATTTGCCAGAAAAACCAAACATTTTATTTAGGAGCAGACTGAAATTTTGAGACAAAACTATGGACATTTTGGGAAAATCTGGACAGCTGAGAGGTACGGAGATATATGTTACACTGCCGTCATTTTATTTTTTAGTCAGAGTAGTTTAGAAACAAACAAAATGAGATTTACAGAGTATGAAAAAATGTTAGTGCTTCACAAACAAACAAAATGAGATTTACAGAGTATGAAAAAAATGTCAGTGCTTCACAAACAAACAAAATGAGATTTACAGAGTATGAAAAAAATGTCAGTGCTTCACAAACAAACAAAATGAGATTTACAGAGTATGAAAAAAATGTCAGCGCTTCACAAACAAACAAAATGAGATTTACAGAGTATGAAAAAATGTCTGTGCTTCAGCTGACAAAAGTAAAGCAAATAAATGTAAACACAAAAAACACACAACAAATGTGGTAACAGGAATGAATTGAAAACTAAACAAGCAATTTAGGTAAAGGGCCTATATGCCTTTGTTGACTCACTTATACTAAAACCCCTCTTCATCGAATAACTATTTATCAAATCTGCAAACCGTCAAATGGAATTTTTTAGTGAAAGTTTTCCTAGGGCAAACCAATTGTAAGCCACCCTAGCAAATGTAAACAAAATAATAAAACTTAATCCCTACCTAGGTGGGGGGCAAAGCCCCCCGCCCCTTAACTAAATATACCAACTCCAAGATCGCACTACAGTGGGGAAAAGGGCAAATCCTAGATGGTGGCCAACCATTGGTTTGTCCTAGGAAATATTTCACTGAAAAGTCCATTTGATGGTTTGCAACTTCGACAAATATGTGTTTGATGAAGAGGGGTTCAATGATAAGCGATTTGATAAAGTGATACAGACCCAAGCGCTTACTTTCCTTTATTGTATAACCAGAACTTCAACAGATCTAAGTAACAAACCAACAATTGTTTCTTAAATACTCTTCTTGGAAAAAGTTGACCCTAATCGGGGGGGGGGGGGGATTGGTCAGCTTTTTTAGAATACAGGGTGCTATATTGGCAAGTGTTATTTCATGAAACCCAACTCAAAGATATAGTGTTTAGACAATTTTTTCTTTTTTTCCTGGCAATAAGTAGTTTTTGTTAAAAAAAACAATTACACATTTTATTTACCCCATGTTTCGCTGCATTTTCTTTGCATTTTAAGGTTTTGGTTCAGCAGAGCATCCCGCTCTCACTTCACTCGATCAGAACCTTCCCCAAGCTGATATCATCCTTTTTTCCCACCCCAGCCGCTTGCTACTTTTTTCTGACATTTCCAAGATTGTTTTGATTCCCCTTGGGAAACCCATGTCTCCTGATACCCAGTTCTGATTAAAAAATAGTTATAAACCCCATAAACTGTAGGTGAACATGCTTTATTACAGTTAAGCTTTCATCTTCCAAAGGTAAGGCACTTCTAAGTCTTAACTTTAATATAGCATTTTTATCTTTCACTCGTGGGTTGTACTTTTCTTCTTCTTCTTCTGCAGCCTATCGACTTTTTTGCTTAAGAATTCCCAACAAAGCCAAAAGTAAAAGGAGGGAGACAAAGGAAATAAGGGACAATTTTGTGGGGCAAATTTATTCTAACTCACCTAAAAAGTTAATACAGTGACAGGGTTTGTCATTTAGCATTTATTAAATAAAAAAATGGAACTATAATCAGTAGCATTACTGGGGAATTAATCATCAGCAATTAGTTGGATGCAAAAAAAGAAAAACATTACATCAGAAACCTTACAAAAAGCGCTGCACCAGCTTAATTTTTTTAAAAATAACAAGCGCAGAACTCAAATTACTATGATTACTGACACATTGTAATCTTCAATGATGTACCAGAAAATCAACATTTTTTTACATCAGACAGCAGACAAGTAAACAGTGATATAGAGGTTATATCACACTGTGTTTTCTGAACAACGGGACACGCAACTCCAGTGAGTGGCATTACTGACAGACAGACCCTAAGCCTCTGTGATCTACCTTCAAATCAAACATTTTATGACCAACAGGGCAAGTGAATGGAGTAACAGATTTTGCTTCAATTGGCATTTACTGAAAAAAAAAAAACTATAATCAATTGCATTACTGGTACATTAATCCTCAGGAATTTAATTACCTGCAAAAGAAAAAAAAGAAAACTTCTTGATGAACCTTGCAAAAGGCACTGCTTTAGCCAAAACGTATTAATGCAACAAGGAGCCATGTCATACATGTGTGTTTTGGTTCAATTTTCCTAGACTTTTTATTTGTAGAATGTTTCTAAATGCATGACGTGATTAAATACATAGTGGTATTGACTTTTTTTTTTTTTTATTTAGATTGTTTGTGTAGTAGTAGTTTTGATTATCTGACATTGGCGGAGTACTTTATATATAAATAAAAGGCTTTTCCATTTTGTCAGTTGTGCATAATAACACAAGTTTAGAGTGCCTTACTACAATTTATTTTGTTATTTGCACTTTTATTAAATACATTTGCTGTGCAAATGTCAACTTGAAAGAAACTTGACTACAGTTGTCCAATAATGTTTTTAAGACTAAGCAGCGAACCTCATACATTTTTGCATATTTGCTACATTAAGTAGTGATCCTTATGGATTTTTGCATATTTTCTGTTTTAGCAGTTGGACAGAATTGTATTTTCCAATACACTGCTTCAGAGTTTTAGTGCTGAAATTCTTTTAAGTGGCATCTGCGATCTTGTTCTGTTATACTATAATATAGATTGTTCTGCTCATCTGCCCCCTCTCCTTGCTATTCAGGGGACATAGTATGTTTCACATGGATCTGGGAACATTTCTGTGTTGCAGGTCCCGGATCACTGCCATATATATTGGGAACATTCCATGCAGAGTAGTAGTCTGATGGAATGAGATGAGGGTAGCTGTGCTCACCTCTGTTTTTGAAGCAGGAGGCTTTTAGGGTGGCTTTTGTTTTTCTTTGTTCACTACGTTCTTAAATACTGGCAGTCATTAATCCTCTAGAAGGAATAACTATTGCTATATGCTTGTTAGTCATTTCAATAATAAACATCCCCTCATGTTAGGTGATGAAATAATATCTAGTTTCCAGAATTAGCCATTTATTATTTTTGGCAGCCAGAGTCACGAGGGTTGGCTCCTGGTTGCGTTAATACCCAAGTACCAACATAACTTTTTAACAGTAAGAAGCACAGCACTCAAATGACTATCATTACTGACTCACTAATCCTCAGCAATGTACCAGAAAATCAATATTTTTTTACAAGAGACACCAGAAGAGATAAAGTTATAAAGGTTACATCACACTGTTGTCCAGACACCAGGAAGCACGACATTGTAAAGCTTGGCATTACTGACCAACCCTAAGCTTGTGTGATCCAGTCGCACCAGAACCATAGGGGGAGCTCAACACACCTTAAATAAAATCATGAACTCCCACCGGAGGGTGTGTGTGGGTGGTGGCGTGAGTGTGTGGTTGCGTGTGTGTGTGTGTGGTTGCGTGTGTGTGTGTGTGGTTGTGTGAGTGTTCGCAAAAGCCTGTATGCAAGTGATGGTGAGTGCGTGAGTGTTTATATGTGAGTGCACAGGAGTGCATGGATATGTGCAAAAGTGCATGCATGTGACTGTATGCAAGTGCATGTATGAGAGTGTGTCTGTAT
The DNA here is from genome assembly GCF_019279795.1 of Protopterus annectens. Lineage (NCBI taxonomy): Eukaryota > Metazoa > Chordata > Ceratodontiformes > Protopteridae > Protopterus > Protopterus annectens. The sequence goes on from NC_056732.1 coordinate 1,857,850,376, forward strand.
ATGATTGCATGCAAGTACGCGCATGCGAGTGTGTGAGTGCGCGTATGTGGTTGTGAATTTGCAATATCCAGCTACTAGGAGAATCAACACCTTTTGGGTGCAGAAAGTTTGTACGTAGCTGCTTGGTCTGTGCATGTACTTTTATAAATACCTGCTTCGCATCAGCTATTTGCTATCTGATTTCCTATCCATTTTATCATTATTCCCTATGTGCTCACATTTTAGAACATGTGTGTGTGTGTGTGTGTGTGTGTGTGTGTGTGTGTGTGTGTGTGTGTGTGTGTGTGTGTGTGTGTGTGTGTGTGTGTGTGTGTGTGTGTGTGTGTGTGTGTGTGTGTGTGTGTGTGTGTGTGTGTGTGTGTGTGAGTGTGTGAGTGTGTGAGTGTGTGAGTGTGTGTGTGTGTGTGTGTGTGTGTGTGTGTGTGTGTGAGTGTGTGTGAGTGTGTGTGTGTCTGTGTGTGTGTGTCTGTGTGTGTGTGTGCGTGTGTGTCTGTGTGTGTGTGTGTGTCTGTGTGTGTGTGTGTGTGTGTGTGTGTGTGTGTGTGTGTGTGTGTGTGTGTGTGTGTGTGTGTGTGTGTGTATTTGTGTGTGTGTGTGTGTGTTTCTGCTACTTTTATACTAAAGTTAATTTCTTTGTATATTTTCTCAGAGCTCAGCTTTGCTTCATAGAGGAGTGAATCACCTTCTGAATATGTAATTCCTTTATATGAGTCATTTTCTGAAAACTTAGTTTCTTTATAAGTCCTGGTAGAAACAGCAAAGGAGCCAAGACAAGTAAAACCATTTTCAAGATTTAAGCTGAAATATGATTGCTTTCTGGCTTGCAGAAATGGTTAAGTAGTAAAGAAGACAAGGTAGAAATGTAATCCACTTGATTAACATTTAGATCATTGTTACAGTAGCCTAGGATCATCATCAGCTTAGGTTAACTGTGGTTTATCCTTGCCTTGGATATGACCACCTGTTAGCTTTCAAAGCTCTGTGACACTTTCCATGCCTCTGAACTTCCATTGGCTGGATTAGGCCCAAATAAAAAGCCTAAAAAGCTTCAGAACTTCCTAGCCATTCCAAGTGCTTTGTTTCTGCTGGTTTTGTGGAGCTCTGGTAGAGATCCTTTCAGGGCTGGGCGGAGAAGTCCCCTGGATGGGTGGGGCTTCCACTTCATCACTTTTCTCCGAAAACTTTTTTCTGTCAGACTTATTTTTATTCTAATAAACTATGTTTATTTTTCTTGGGCTAAGTCAATCTTAAAAGACGAGCCAGCACCAAAAGGGAGATAAATAAACAAAAAGTTTTAATATGACAGACCAGTTTCGGCCCCAACAGAGCCTTTATCAATGTCAAAAACAAGAACAGTTAGTCACACACATATTTAAATACAAGATGACATCCCCATTCAGCCAATAAAAGGCTGACAATCATAAATATTAATATACCAAAACATATAAAGTAATTCTATAGAACCCCCCACCATAAAGTGTAAGAACTATACAAATACATGTGCACATGCCCACAATATTAATTAATTATGTAGCCATACTCAAATGTAAGTATATTTAGGAATGGACAAATGAATGAAAGAAGTATATATCATAAAAGGTATGAAGTAAGTAACCATTATGTTCATGATGAAATGCTTCCCAAAATAGGAGATGAATGCAAAAGCAAAAATGATAATAGATGTAAAAGACCCAGAGTTATACATATAGACAATTGATGCAAACAGCAATTATGGATAATCAGTTATATTTTTTCTTTTGGACCCAAAAATACAAATGTATCATATAAAATATAAAGCTGAAAAGCTTGGAATATACATACAGACAATTGATGCAAGAAGCAAATATGAAATATCCGCTGTTATAAATGTTAATTCAAACCAGGAGGAAATAATCCCCCGAGTTTGAAAATCCATAGTTCATAGTTTTAGTACTAAGCTAACTGCCCTTGTGAGAGCTTTTAAGTCTTGCCAATTATCTCTTGTGAGACTCAAACCCTGCACCTTGTGTTTGTAAGGCAAACACCTTAGCCATTAAGCCACCCTCCCAACCCAAAAGCCACCCTTGCAGGGGGCACCCAGATCCAACCCTTTTCCTTTCTGGTTAACATTTCATGCCATTTATATTTGATGAATTTATGCCCACTTATTTTGTCAATAATGGTGAAATGGAAACTAGCATTCTTATGAATCAAAGAATGCTTGTACAAAGCATTAGTTGCAACCTTATTTCTGATGTTACTCAAATGCTCAGAAATTCATAGTTTCATAGGCCTAGAGGTTTGTCCTACATAGAAAGCAGAGCAATTACATATGGCTAAATAAATAACCTAATCACTACTGCAATTCACAAGGACTTTAATGTCGTAGACATAAGATGTATTTTTGCTACTAAATTCCTTGGTCTTCATTATATATTTGCAAAAACTACAGTGTCCACAGGGGAAGCATCCTCTAGGAGCGGAGCTATCCAGTGTCCTTTGTGTCTTAAGGGTCAAAAAAGGCCATTTATAATGACTAAACAAGCCCCCCCCCCCCCCATGGTGGTACCTTTTCTAAAGGAAAAGACACATGTCTGGCCCAAGATTTGTTGTAAGTGTTCTTCCGCTGATAAAATGTCCCAATGTTGCTGAACTGTGTTCACAAAACGTTGTGTATTTCTCTACCAAAGGTGGTTAGCAATCTAATTTTATTACTAGAAGCAGGTTTAGGTGGTTTATAGGTTAGTAATTGCTGTCTAGTCATTTTCTGAACTTGATTCATGGTAGAAGATAGAAGGGCGTGGGGATAATCTCTTTCTAAAAATCTATGAGTGAGGTCTGTATTGTGGTTAATAATATCAGCCTCATCTGAACAAATGCATCAAAAATGCATATACTGAGATTTGTGGATGTTACGGACAATGTGTTTTGGATGACAGCTGGATGCATGTAACAGAGTGTTGGAGTGAAATGGTTTCCGATATAAAGTCATAGTCAGGGTACCGTCAACTTGTTTCTGAACCATCACATCCAAAAAGGATTTTAAATCATAGTTGACGGTAAAGTGAATACCCCATTTATTGCCATTGAGATATTCCAAAAATTCATTGAGGTATGTGATATCCGACTTCCATACCATCCAGCAGTCATCCAAGAAACGTCTCCAAATGTCAATCTCAGGCAGAAAGATATTATGATTGGTATCATAGATCATGTTATGTTCGAGGTATCCCATAAATAAATCAGAGTAAATGAGGGCAAAAGAGGCCCCCATTGCTGTACCCTTCAATTGAAAATAACAAATCCCATTTAAATAAAATGTGTTTTTTGTGAGCACATGTTCAGTTAAACATAGTAAAAAAGTATTAAACCCAGAACTATAGATTGCTAATTCATTTAGCCAAAAGTCAAGGGCCATCAGACCAGCCTAATAGGTAATGCTGGTATAGAGGGAAGTCACATCGAGGGTGCAAAGAAACCAATCCTGCTCCAGTTGTGTATCCTGAATAATGTTAAGGAATTCAGTGGTATCCTTAATTCTAGCTCTGACGGCTGTCAAAAGAGGTTGTAAGTATTTGATCAAATACACCGACAATGGTTCTGTTAATGAACCTCTGCCAGAGACAATAGGATGCCCAGGAGGGTCCACTAAAAGTTGTGTGGACCTTTGGTAGTAGGTATAGCAATTGTGGATTTGGTTCCTTAACTTTTAAATGAAAGCACACCTTTTCATCAATAATACCCTCCTCCATCGCTGTATTAAGAAAGTTGTCAATTTCAGTTTTAAACTGTGATGTTGGATCCATGGGCATAGTCATGTAGAACTGCTTGTCTTGAAGTTGTCTATTGGCTTCCGATAAATATTTGCGCCAATCCATAACTATGATAGCCCCTCCCTTGTCAGCCTGAATTATGACTAAATTCTTGTTATTATACAGATTTTGCAAAACAGACCTTTCAGCTGATGTTAAATTATTAGGTAATGGGTTGATGTTATAATCCACTCCAAAATGTAATTCTTTCAAAACACACCTTTGAAAATTTTCCACATATTTATTCATAGGTGTAATGAAATTAGAAGGATGAAACCTAAAACCACCATCAGTAGGCTTGCTAGTATCCATAGAATCCTTAAACAGTTTGAGGTTCAATAGTCTGCAAAATGACATTAAATCTTCAACAAAATTACTTTCAGACACAAAGAAGCCAGGGATATAATTTAATCCTTTATTAAGTACAGCATATTCAGACTATGTTAAAACCACTGAGATATTTATGGCATTGTTTTTGTCACTTTCGGTTCTAGAAACTGCAACAAATTCTGAACACTTAGACTTGTATTGGGATTTGGATATATGTTTTCGTCCCCCCCCCATTTTCTGTGACCCCTAAAGGGTTGAAATCTGCCACTGGAATGTCAAGGTTGGGAGTACTACGTTTGTGTGCTGGTAAAGTTTGGGTCGTGTCCATCTCAATATCGCTATGGGATGAACCCTCATCCCCCGATGTATTACTATTTGATGTTTTTAAGATGGATTTCCTTTTGCGTTTAAACCCTGGTGAAACCCCCTCTCTCTTGGAAAATCTGACAAATTTCTTAGTTTCAAAAGGTTTACCCTCACTGTAATCCCTAAAGTCTCTGTTGTATTTATAGATTTTGCACTTCATTAGTTCTTTTTCAAAGGATAAAAAATATTAGCACTAAGTTTTTTTAAATGTGCTTGGTAAGTGGGTTGAGTGTCATATTTAGAGGCCTCTGCACAAATTTTAGTTATATCAGCCATGAGATTATCAACTCTACGCTCATAAAAAGAGTGTAGTATCTTTACAAACTCCATAGAGGAATTATGTTGTGCTTCTGACCATGCTTTGAGTAAAATGAAGTCTGGTTGTCCAACTAAAGGCTTATTTCTAGTTCTAAGACCCCTTGGTGTGATGCCTTTCTCCATATAGGCTTTAAATAATTTGGCATGCCACACACAGGATCTAAGGATTTTCATCTTTTTAAGAACATTTTCAAAAAAGGTTTTATAACCATCCTTAACATTGTTAACAGGGTGAGTGGAATTGATCTGGGTCCTACGGATCTCAAAAATGTCAGTGTCTTCCTTGTCACCTGAAAGGCTCTTAAGTATACTAATGAGATCCATGGTATAATACCCAGAACCAACTGAGATAGTAATGGGATCAAATTGAAACCCAATTAGTAACTCAAAAAGTCACTATAGCAGTATGTTTACCCACAAAAAAAGAAAATACTTCTTTGTAGAAAAAAATGGTTCATAAAGCCAGGGAAAATGATCCAAAAAGAGGATATAAACCTGGGACAAGTAAAATTTGACAATCTTGGAAACTGTCACTAGACACATAAGGGTATTTATAACCCTACAACAATGAAAAAATCATGAGCCAGTCCTAAACATTTACTAAATGTACAAAACGTGGATATGTGAGTATTAACAACATATAATCATTACAAAAATATAATCATTACAAAAACAGAGAAGTGTATGACGTTCCATTCAACTGACCCTGTGTAAGCTCGTAAATGGCTTATATATAAAGAACAAGAGTCCCTAAAACAGTATGTAGATTAGGGCAATATTCATAAATAATAACTCTATAACAATGACCAAAATTATAGAATTTGTTGGCTAGTATCAGAGTAGCAAATGCTACATTCCAAAATAAAGCCACCAAAGTCAATTCAGGAACACCCTTAGTGATGGATATTTTTATAGATTTATATACATTGGAACTGCTGGTCTCAAAGTAGCCCAAACCCAAAGACTGTCCTCGGTTAAGCAAAAGCCGATGAAATATTCAAAAATATAAGAAGTTGCACAAATGAGAATGAAACAAGCAAAAATCCCTAGGACAGTATATAGGTTAAGACAATATTCATAAATAATGGCTGTATAGCAATGACCAGAATTACAGAATTTGTAGACTCGTATCAGAATATCAAATGCTGAATTACTAAATAAAGCCGCCAAGGGCAATGCAAAAACACCAAGCCTATAAAGTATTAATAGCATATAACAAGTTGCACAAATGAAAAAATAAAAAGAATGTCTCAACACCACTTGTCCAAAATTCACTGGAAGTCTTGAATGTTCATGATAACAGTAATAATAAGAGCCGTGTATATTCCGTTAATCATGAAGACTCTTAATGGCATGGACTCTGTTGAACAGTTTCATATAACTATAAAAAATCCCAAGGTAGCTCAAACCTGATTGTGAATGTAGAGAGTTAAAAATAAAAATGTCACATCTATTGCCATATCCAGTACAGAAGTAATGTAGGTTTTTTGATCACCAACGCGACCCCAAATGACATCCTAAACCCCGACGTAATTAAATGGTCTCCGATTTCCAGTCAAAATCACACAAGAGTATTCTAAATGTATGACAGTAGAAAACATACCATAAACTCTCACCCAAGTGAAAATAAGTGTTAATGTAATGAGAATATACCCCAATCACTTGGTAAATATGCACTAATAGCATATAGATGTAATCAAAGAAATTCACCAAGAACACAGCTTCCAACCTCCCTTTTGGTGCTGGCTCATCTTTTATGATTGACTTATCCTATTTTGAGCCTTTGCATCTGCCGTCCGGGCGGAGTTTCCTCGTTTGCCTATTTTTCTTGCGCTGTCATGTTTTTGAAGTGTTTTGTCTTATGTAGTACTTGTGTGAACATAACTGTGCTATATTTTTGAGTGCTTTTTTGTGTGCATGTAGAGTGAGTGCTTTAGTGAGGCATGGTTTTGTGCTTTTTGTAACAATGAGGGAAAGTTATACCAAACCTAAAATTTCTTGTCACTCAGGCTCTGCTTTCCTTGTGTATGCTCTCCTTCACGGCTTGAACATGGAGCAGTTTTACATCTCTGCAGTTCTTGGTTCCCCTGTCTACAAGAAGAAAGCTATTAGGGAGTCTTTGGGTGCCAGTCTGTCTCCATCACTGTCTCAGTTGTTGGTGGGTGGCTTTGCTGTGACTAATACTGGCTCCTTGGACCACTGTTCTGTTGCTACTAGTCCCTGTGGTGCAGTTCCTTAGGAAGCCCCTCAGTGGTTATAGGGTTGCCTTTATCTGAAAATTGAGAACCACTCTTGTCTGTCTCTGAGTGAGGGTTAAGGTTTACTATTGACTGGGATACAATGCCTGATTCCTGGGTTAGTGCTCCTGTCTTGGGTCAGTCCTTTCTATGGAGTTTTTCAGGGAAAAACAAGCAGAAACTTGAAAATATTTGTTCACTTGTTTCTTTAACGATGGGCAGTATGATTTGTTAAGGATTACTCTCAGCTATCAGTGTATTAAATCCTAGTTCCTCACTGCATTCTGGTAGAAAACATCTCCCTCGCCACCTGAAAAGGTGATTCTTGATATTGTTTGTAAACTGAAGATTCTGAGGAAATTCTTTTTCTTCAGATTACATTTCAAAATGATTATCTTTCTAACACCACTAACAAAACGAGATACTTTGTTTCTGTGGGAATGGAATGAAGTCAGTATGTCTCAGCAAATGTGCTGAGTTTTTACAACTGGAGTTTCTTTATCTTGCAGCTGCTCCTACTGTGTTGGTTGCCTTTGATGTGTTTAACAGCTTGCATCATACCTGACAGTTAGTCCCCTTCCCCCTAAAGTCTTGTTAGGTTGTATAACTTATCTCCATGCACACACTCTTGTTCTCCACCCCCAATAAGATTGTGCAGTGATTAGTCTGCTGCTGCTAAAACATGGTATGAATGTAACCCCTTTCCCTTTGATAAGGGTGGCAAAGCCTTTGATGGATTTGGGAAAATCTTTTCTTCTGCTAACTTAACTTTCAGAATGTTCAACTGCTGGGCTCACGTTAAAATATTTCCTGGTTTCTTTTGAGAACATGAAAGTTAACTGTTAACATTCCTACTTTTGAGGTTAAAACTCATTTAGATTCCTGAATATTCTGCGTCTCAGGTAACCAAACTCTATAAAAGGTTCTTATGATGGTGCTGATGTCTCCAGAGCTGCTGCCGCTGTGAATACTGGTTCAGTTATGAGAAGATTTGCTTGGTTACATTTTCAAAATTTATTAACCCCCCCTCCTTCTATGATTGAATGGCTAGATACTTTGTGTCCATATATAATTAATATTCATTATACTTACTTGGATATTTTTAAAGGGTATTTTTTTAGCCAATCTCAGATAATATAAGCTATATAATCATAAACTATTACAGACACACACACACTATATATATATATATATATATATATATATATATATATATATATATATATATATATATATATATATATATATATATATATATGTTATTGTAATGGTAACAATAAGTACCACTGGTAGTTTATCAATTGTTATTTTTATATTTTTTTATGTTCACATATAATGGTAAACTGCATTTTGGTGTTGGTTTATTATGTGTTTGAGAAGCTTATAGATTACTTTTTGAATTAATTATTTAATTAATTGGTTAAAAGATTTTATTGGCTGTTCATGTCACATGGTGCATATGCATTTTATATTTAAATGTATTTCATTATGATGGTAGTTCTGAAGACGCCTTTATGTTGAAGACAAAAGCACTTAACTGCTATTATTTGTGACAATAAAGTGGTTTCTACTGTTTTCCAACTGATTTCCTGAACTTCCTCTTATTGGCATTATGCATTTTCAAAATCTACCAGAAGGTGTTTGAGATGTTGAGTTCTTCCCTGGACAAAGATGTATTAGTTGAACCCTCTCTTGCTGAGATCCTACCAAAGAGAAAAATATGAGAAGGGGAATTGATTCAAGGGGTTCATTCAGATTTCTTTGACCCTTTTCAAAGTTCATTAAAAACTTTTTTATTTTCTGCGAAATCAAGGAAACAGTCTCAGCAATGTTCTAACAAGTAAAATTTTAAAAAAACAGTCACAAGGAGGCTCAAATAAAAATGTGGAAGCTTTCCAGAACAAAGGGCAGTCCAAAAAGTCTATTTGCCTTTTTATCCACTCCTTCTTACTGTGGTAATCCTTCAAATCTATCCCTCTGTTTGCATCTCCAGCTTCCACAGAGGCATCAGACTAACCCAGACAACTCGATCCTCAGACTTGTCCAACAGGGATTTGGGTAGCAGTGGGAATCCCTTCCCATTTTCAGGAGATTCCTCTTCATCCTGTAAACTAGACATCCCCATTTCCTCCTATAGTAGAGCTTCCTCAACGGTTGATGGAGTTTGTCCTCTGCTCAGATGGGCAGTGGTCATTTTATTCAAGAATTTTTCTGGTGCCAAAGAAAGAAATTAGAGATCAATCCTAGAAATATCCTTTCTCAGTCTTTTTCAAGATTCCAAATTTTATAGTGTTAACTCTTCAAACCTTGTTACCTCACATACTCCCTTGTAGCGTTACGGTAAGACTGGACCTAATAGATGGTTACCACATTCCATATTGCAAGGAATTTGGGTGTTTAAAGACTTTGTATCTAGCTCTCATTCATTCTCTGTCTTGCTGTTTTGGTCTGTCTATTGCACCAAGGATATTTACAAAGTGCCTGGCTTCAGTGATTGTCCACTGCAGGCTGCAAGGCATTCACATCTTTCTATATTTGGATGAATGTCTTATATTTGCTGATATTTTTCCAGTTGTCAAGATTCCCTAACAAAGGTAATGAAACTCCTGCTCAGTCTCTAGTTTTTCCTGGATGTCTGCTTGATTCAACCCTAGGAAGTGCTTTTCTTCTACTGGACAAAACGGACAGTACAAGGAAATCTTCTGGTGCTTGACTGGGAATTTCACGGCTCTGGGTTTTGTGAACTTCTATAATTCTTCTGATTCCATTAGCCATGCATTACATGAGAAAAAATTCAGTGGTGTCTCAGATCAGTGAGAATTCGACACCACCCTTATCTGATTCCAGTTCTATGGGTTGTTTGAAGGAATTTAACTTTGGTGGGTGGACCAGTTACCTTGTAATCCAGGTCTTCCCTTCTTGCAGTCTCTCTCTCCTAGTCTAGTACAACATATGCGTCATCTTTTGCTTGGGGGGAGCATTTCAGAATGGGATGAAAGTGCAAGATCTGTGGCATTCAAAGGACAAATGAAACATATAAATGTCAAGGGGTGTTGCCATTTTTAAGTGCTTTTAAAAGTCTTAAATATCACTGTTCCCCTAGGACCTCTGCAAGTTACCATAGATGACACCACATACAAGCCTCTCAACTGTCCAGATTTTCACAGAATATCCACATTTTTTGCCTCATTTTTGGTATGGCCCTCGTAAAATGTGTTTTTTTCTGGCATGACTGAGGATTGAAGTAATTAGACAATGCATGCTAACACAAATCTTCCTCTAGTAACTTCATAAGTTTATAAGAACAATATTTACACTTTTTAAATCTGCCCCCATTTTGGGGCTTTTATCAGGATTTCTTTCCCTAATAGGTTGAGAGGTGTGTAGTGATGCGATACATAAACAAGGGGGTACCAGATCTTATCCCCTTCATAGGCTTCTTATGATTGCCTAGGAGGTAGCAGCTCTGCTCATTCTGACTCTTCAGGCTTCATGCATTCCATCAAAGCAAAACCTTGTTGAAGGACCAGGAATGACCCTCACAAAAGGAAAGTAAAGCCAGGAATCTTCCAGGAGTTGATCCAACTGTGGGGAACACCTCCAAATAGATCTGTTTACCTCCTTTCAAAACAGAGAGTTAAAGAAATTATGTTCCAGAGTTCCTTGCAAGCAGGCCTGGAAGACTGATGCATAGTGGAATGTTCTATATGTCTTTCAACTGAAATGCAGGGTTCTTCTAAATGTCGAGAAAATATCTCCAGAGATTGTGGTGGTGGCCCAGGCAAAAGTGACTCTCTTGTCGGATTGACTAAGGGCAATTACTGCAAGTTTCCTCATACACTGGATTTACTCAAAAACAGTAGTAGTTTAATACACACCAACCTGAAAACATTCAGCTAACTGCCTGGATGATAGCAGGGTTTTATAATTACCTGTTTTTTTTCTGAGGATGTCTAGCAGATATTAAAGGAGGTAAAATAACTGCTAATAGGAAATCATATGTGTGTAAAAGGGGGAGGGGGGTCTGGTTGGTGTATTTCCAAGAACCATGAAACTTTTTAAAGCCCTGTTAGCTCTGGTTCTTGTTTATTTGTGAGTTGTTTTCCGCTGGCCTCTTATTCTTCTGTCAAGAATAATCTTTCAGCTATATCTGCCTGTCTGCCCTTTCATACACCCCACCCCCTTTCTTCCTGCCTCAAATCGGTTACACCAGTCAACCTGGAAAATAGATGCCTTTTCCTAAGGATCTTAATTTAATGCTTGAAAAATTGACACTACATTTAAACCAGCTTATCAAGCTGATTTAAGGTTCTTAATATGGAAAGCTGTGCTACTGAATACTCTAGACATCTACAGGAAGAGTATCTGATTTATAACCACTTAAGGTGAGTCAGTCCTAACTTATTTCCATATTAACAGTGTATGTTCATCATACTGACCACTGCTGCAGTAGCCTTAGCTATACGAGTTATATCCTAACAAGAGTATAAAGCCAGACAACTTCCAAAGCTTCAGGGCACCTTCCATGTGCCCAAACTGTCAGGCAGCTCCAACTGAGCTGACTAAGACAAGCTTGTGCGCCAAGCCCTCCAGAGCTTTACTGCCATTGAAGAGCACTCCCGTCTAAGGCTTATGAGGATTGATAGCTTGGAGCTGTTTCTTTAAGGAGCAGATAAGTTCTCTTTGGGGAAAAACTTCCATTTTCTAACTGTTGTTTGTGTTTTATCACTTTCCTCTTCAGGAAACATATTTTAAAGCTAAGAATGTTGTGTTCTACCAGACTGTCACGAGACTGTACCTACTTTTGAAAGGAGGTGCTTTTTTTCCCTTGTCAGTTTAAATGTTGTGTACAGTAACTGAAAACCATTTTCTTATGTGGAAAATTGTTTATTTTCTTCATTTAGGGATCTTTTTTTAGGAGCAGACAAAGTGAACGTTTTCCTTTGAAAAAGTAACTTCTAAAGACTTGTAGTTTTACCTGCATGTGTTGCTGTCTTCTCTGGGAAAGAGGCATTATTTTCAGCTTGATCTTGGAGCAAACTACCAGTCATACAGTCAGTCCTCCTTCCAGCCAGCAAATAGCCTTTTCCACCATGGCAGGCTAACAATTTGCCTCTGCTGCTGGGATATGACTCTGCTGTGGCCATTTTTTGTATTTTGACCACTCCTCTCTCCGGCCAGATTCCTGTGGTTTAACAACTGTAACCATTACAGACCAATAATTAGCCAAGTCCTCTGCACCTGTAGGGGTCCCCTCTTGTCAGTCCTGGGAGAGGGAAATGGGTTTTCTTCTCTGTTGTGTTAGAATGCTGCATCCGTCTCTGGGGAACCTGCAGCTACCTTTAGGAACCATTTTTCCTGGTCAAAACAAATGGAAAACTAAGCATGTGTCTATTCCTCTTCACATTTCCTTGAACAGTAGTTTACTGGGACTGGCTCAGGGTTTAATTCAGGATATTAATCCTTCTTGTAAAATATTTCTGGTAAAAAGAGGGATACCTCTTTTCTGGAAGAGATTCAAGGTTCTGAATCTGAACAGTATGATGAAAGGACTGAAATGTTGTCCTCAGATTTCTTAAGACTCAGAGGAGAGCTCAGTTTCTGATTCTCCCTGTCGGCGGTTCTATTTCCCTGAGATTATTGCTAGGATGCCCCAGTGTTTTCAGTAGGAGAACACTGAGATTTCTCAGTCCATCAGAAAATACTATCCTGGGGATTCAATAAACTCTGAGTAGGTTTTATGCAGTAACCGTGCACCACATTTAAATGTAAACAAGTGCGGTTTTGCGGCTAGCACCAATGTTGCTGGCCAGGAAACAATGTAAAGCAACATGGATAGCAGCAGATATGTAGACCTGTTTACCTACAAGCAAACTAGGTCTGAGGGATTTTGCGGAATGCTACATTGATTACTAGGGTTGATACTATAGCAATGTATATGGTCCAAACACATTATAGAACTGCGTACACAGTGCAGAATATTGTGGAATCCCATTTCAGGCATTCTGTATGAAAGTTGTGTATATGATCCATAAGGGTACATGGACTGCCATTTAAAGTAAACCGTCAGGGGAAGTGTGTGTATTGAATAGGAGCACACAGATGAATTGTAGGAATGAACACAGGGAAAGAGGACAGGTGAAACATTGTAATGTACAGCAGAGGAGGGCATGTAAATGGAAGACAGTTGTAGCAGGAACACTAATCACAAATTGACATGGTACAGTATGGACTGCACAGTGTAAATGTATATTATGTGACTGTCATACAACGTTACAGCATTGGAGAACATGTTTTTGTGATATGAGCATCCTGACATGTACAATGGAGATGACATCTATTAGGGATGTTATCTACAACAGGGGTTAGCTGTATATTTTGAAGCTATGCAAAATGAGTTGTCTGAATATGACTGTAATGTCAGCAGAGGTCTCCACCATGTGGGACACAGTTACAGACTCATGGACAGCAGTAAACTGAAGGACACACAATCATGGACAATATCAGAAAAATACCACAAGTAATTCCATGTCTCTGACATAACATATGTGATTGTAAGTGATCATACATGTTTCTACACTAACACACTTGTGCAACAATTATGAGATGTCAGCAATTTATGAGGGTAATCAAGATCTCTGTCCTGACACTGTGACATCTGCTGGAGGTGTTAGGGGAGACACTGCTATACCTGTATGTGACATTATGACCAATCCAGGCTAGCTGACAGGTGTGCATGGCATATATATGGCACAATCCACACTTTCACAAATGTAACCCATGGTATCAATGTTGTCAAACAGTTACATACGTACTGTGTGCATCACTTACTAAGTAATGTACAACAGGACCTAGCGGACCGAATTACCATCCTCTGTCACCATAGCCTGAGAACTGGCTTGGTTCCAGTGGAGTAGAGAGCAGCAGAAGTAATCACCTTGCACAAAGGTGGGCCATCAACCAACCCTGGGAATACGGACCTATAAGTCTAACCAGTCTCATCTGCAAGGCCATGGAAAGAATCATCATGGACCTTATCAACAAGGGCATAGATGACCTTCAAACTGTATACCCAACACAATTTGGCTTCATTATGGGTAGATCATGCTTCTTCAGCAAAATCACCAAAGGGCTGGATGAAGGTAAGGCATTGTATGCTGCCTATGTTGATCTGGCCAAGGGTTTGGACACAATCTTCCACTGAGGTATGATTCAGAAACTTTCCACAGCTGGGGATTAATCCTAATGATTGTAGATGGTTAGCCAGTTGTCTCACTGACAGAATACATACTGTGAATGTTGATGAATCAACCTCTATCAGTAGAGCCATCACCAGTGGTATACAACACGGATCTGTGCTAGGCCCTTTACTGTTTGGAATATATTTCTTGGGAGTCCAGGCTTAAATATACAGCTTTTGGTTTATAAAGTTAGCTGATGATTGCTTATTGGGTCCAGTCATTGAGTCCACCAATTATTTATTTATTTGCAATTTGATTACCGGGGAAGTCCACTGGGCCGAACTGACCCATTTTCATTGGAGGCCCAGGGAGAAAAGCTCCAAGATGCATTATACAATTTAGATACAAATGATAGTTAATATTAAAGATCTCATGTAGAACAGTTACTCATACATGCATTCAATGTCATGCATAGTTAACAAATTCATTAAGCTTGAAGGTAGGGATCACACAGTTTCATTTGAGGAAAACAGATATGGTTTAGGTGTGGAAACAGTTTACATACAAACCTTTTAAGAAAATGTAAATATGCTTTACATACACACATCAACAGTAGAATGCTATTTACAGTATTTACAAGGTTGGGCTGTGTGACAGTAGCTATAGAAATTGTTGAGAGCTTAGATAGGCTCATAGGAAGATAACTATGAGATTTGTAGAGCTTGGGAACCAGAGCGAGAACACCCTTGGATTAGGTTGGGTGAAGGCAGGTACATTTCCATTTAGTGGACAGGTGTTTGAATAGTTGGGTTTTGAAGTTTTCTGAGTTTGGTATGGTTCTTAGTGTGGAGAGAAGGGAATTCCATTTTTTGCCTAGTGAGAAAAATTGGAGAAGTTGGCCAGCAGGACGTTTAGGTTTATGGATAGTAATTAATTTCTGATTTTCAGATCTGAGAGCTCTGTTGGGTGTATAAGGGAGAAGGATGTTAGTTAGAGCGGGACATTTTGTTGGGCGAAATATGAGTCTATGTGCAGTAGTGAGTTGGAGATATTCTAGGTAGTTTGGGAGTTCAAGCCAATTCATAGATTGTAGGGTTAGGCAGTGATGGGTGGTATTTTTAGATTTAGAGGCAAATTTAAAGATCTTGTCATAGGAGTTTTCTAGTTTAGAGGTGATAGAGGAGGACAGGTTGGTTAGGAGAGGGGCTCCGTATAAGGAAGGAAGAAGATAAGTCGAGGCCAGAGTTTGCCTGGTAAAGTTGGAGAGAAAGTGATTATTCCTATACAGCATGCCTAGCTTTTGGCGGGTTTTCTTAATATTTTGTTGAATATGATTATCAAACTTGAGGTGTTCATCTACCGTAATGCCAAGTAGTTTGGCAGAGGGGACTACTGCTATAGGTGAGTTGGTTTGACTATAGACATTGAAGTTGTTTTTATTGTAGGAGAGGGTCTTTGTGGAGGGAATATTAGAATCTTTGATTTATTTGCATCGAGAGAGAGAGGTGGTTTTGGCGCATCCAGTTTTCAGTTGTTGAGAAGGCAGTTTGGGTTTTAGTCAGCAATTCAGAGAGGTTTGAGGCAGAGCAGACTAAGGTTGAATCATCTGCATATTGAATGATTTTAGCATCAGGAATAGCAGTGTGAAAGTTATTGATGAAGATGTTAAAAAGCATTGGCCCAAGGATGGATCCCTGTGGTACGCCAGTTGGGGTAGGTAGGAAGGAAGAGATGGAGTTCTTCCATTTGACTGCCTGTGATCTGTCTGATAGATAGCTGGAGAACCAGGATAAAGCTTTATGTGAGAGATTAAGGTTTGAGAGATGACATAGAAGGTGCTTGTGGGAAACAGTATCACAGGCTTTAGACAGATCAAGTAAAACAGTAGAAACTAAGTGGCCTGAATCTTGGGCTTGATTGACAGTTTCTAGGAAAGAGAGTAGAGCAGTTATTGTGCTATGGCCTGGATGGAAGCCATGTTTGGTAGGAGTGAGAAGATTGTATTGGGTCAGGAAAGGTATAAGTTGGAGGTGGATGCATTTTTCTAGGATTTTGGAGATTGGTGAGAGCAAAGCAATGGGGCGAAAGTTTGAGATGCTGGTATTTTTGCCTCCTTTATGAAGAGGAAGAATATAAGCTGAGAGCCAGAGTTTGGGGATGTATGATTCTTTTATGGATCGGTTGATAATGATGCTGATTGGGAGTGCAATGCCATCAGCAGCACATTTTAGGAAGGAAGAGGGAATATTGTCGGGAGCGTTAGAGCAAGGTTTAAGTTTGGACAAAAGTTTTTTATAAAGTTAGTGGAGATGGGTTTGAGTTCAAACAGATGAGGTTAGTTAGAAGGGGGAGAGTGAAGAGCAGTTGGGTTATTATTGGGAAATGTCTTGGTGAGGGTAGTAATAGTGTCTATGAAAAATGAGTTAAATTCAGAGCCTAGTTCGAGATCAGATTTACTTGGGTCAGGACAGGGATTATTCTTGGAGCCTGGATTGAGGAGTGAGTTTACTGAGTTCTAGAATTTTTGTGGGTTTTTATTGTTATTGGGCTGAAGTTTGATATAGTAAGATTTGTTGTGTTTAGTGATTAGTCATTTTGCATGGTTGCAGAGCTGTTTATATTGGAGCAAGGTATTGTACAGTTTATTGTTTTGGTAAAGCTTCCATAGTTTGTCTCTGTGGTGCATAATCTGTTAGTCTCTTTGGATAGCCAAGGAGCAGTTTTAGTTTTTATCCTTTTGTTTCTTAGTGGGGCTACTGCGTTTAAAGTATCAAGGAAGACAGAGTTGAAGTATTCTGTAGCCTTGTCAAGAGGAAAGATGTTTAGAATTTGCCAGTTCATTTGTTTGAAAGTATTTGAGAAAGTAGCTGGATTGAAGCTACTGAGGTCATGAATTTGAATGTACTGATGCTGGTGTGGGGAGGAACTACTTGAGCGATGCATGAAGACTGGGAGGTAGTCGCTAAAGGTATCAGGAATTGTGCCACAACTGGTTATTTTATTTGGATCTGAGACTAGGATCCAATCTATAGTGGATCCGGGAGGGTTTATTTTGTTAGGTTGAGTGATGGAGAGGATTATTTGAGTGAAGTTATAGAGGTTAATGGATAGGGGCAATTGATTTTATTCCAGTCAATATTCACATCACCAAGGATATAAGTTTCATAGTTAATTTCAGTAGAGGCCCATAGGAGAATATTTACGAGTGTAGAGATATTGTTACCAGGTGAGATATATAGGGCAATGATCCAGATATTTTTATGTTTTAGTTTTAGAATTCCAGTAGTTAGTTCAGTGTTCTGGAATTGAGGAATTGGAATTTGGAGGGGAATTAAGATAAGAAGGTTGGAGTAGACTAGGGCAGTGCCTCCACCTTTTTTATTTAGTCTGTGATTTCTGAGACACTGAAATCCTGGTGGCAGAATCTCAGAGTCGGAGATAAAGGGCTTGAGCCAGGTTTCGGAGATGGCTAAGATATCTGGTTGGTTATGGCTTAGCCAAGCTTGAAATTGGTGTACTTTGTGACTTTGTGCATTAATTGTAAAAATCTTTAGGGTGTTGAGATAGGAGGAAGAGGGTAAAGGGTGATGAATGATGTTTACATATTACAGGAGAGGCTAATACAGACAAATCATTGGTGCCAAAGCCACAAGGTCTACAGAGAAACACAAAAATGCCTCATTATGTTTGCCTTCTACAAAGGGGAATTCCCCACTAATAACAGCATTGACAACACCCCCTAAGGTCAAACCCAGTGGTGCCAGACCTGGAAACACAAGCAGACAGCAATCTGAACTTTGACCACCAAGTTTCCACAGTTGTAAGGAAAGCCTTCGATGTTGTGCACCTCATAAGTCAGGCAATTATATCCAGGTATGAGGATATTATAACACTGTTGTACTCGAACCTCATCAGAACACTAATAGAGTACAGTGCTATAGTTCCAGTTTTGGAATGATTGCTTGGCCCCAAAACGTGCTGGATAGATTAGATAAGAAAACAAGAAGGATGCCTCATGCTCACCAAATGATTTATAAAAATCACTGCATACCAAGATTACATATTCCCCATTCTGAAGGAGGTATGGGCCTTCTTGAAATTGATTACATGTACAGATCTGCAATCACGGGACTGCACACATATCTACTGACCTCACAAGACCCAAATGTAGTGAATGTTTTGAAACATGAGGGCAATAAATTACTTCCCTGCTTAATCTAACAGAAGCATATCGACTTCAAGCAGGAATGGAAATCAAACTAGAAGTAGATAAAAATCAGGCAGCAACTGAATGTGCCAAAAAACAAAAGAAAGAATATAAGGTGAAGTATCAGATGAGAAGACAAGAAATGTGGAAAATGCATAAATATAGTTGCAAGTATAGAAAACTTTTGGAAGAACCTCATGTTGATCAGGATCAAATGTAGGAATGGTTTAGGAGAGATGAATTCAAACCAAAAGATGAAAGGTTAATATTGGCAGCCTAAGATAGTGGGCTACACACACATTGTCTACAACGTCCATTGAATATGTGGAAGAAACAAATAAATGTAGGTTTTGTAAAACAGACCTGGAAACAGTCACACACCTTGTTGCTGGTTGTCACATATTAATGGCTGAAGAATTGTATACTGAAAGACATAATAATGTGGCAAGACTGTTGCACTGGGGATTGTGTAAATATTATGGTACTGAAGTGGCTGAAAAACATTGGAAATATGAGCCACAATGCATCATAGAAAATGATGAAATCTACATCACATGGGATCACCCATTACCAACAGTTCAAATAATAGATTCATGAAAACCAGATATAGTGGTCAACGAAAAGAAGGCAAAAGTAACATTGATCATTGAAATTGTTACACCCAGTGACTACAGTTTCTTGTGTACAGAGAATCACAAAGTCATAAAATATCAAGATTTTGCAGGCAGAAATGAGAGCAATGTGGAAGAAAAATACACAGACAGTTCCAATAGTAGTAGGAGCAATGGGTCTTTTAAAAAAGAATTAAAAAAAAAAAAAAGTAATCTCCGTGGTATCCCCGAATTGTCAAAACAACCCACTAAAGTGTAGTGGGTCTAAAAACAAAACAGTGTAAGAAACTTCTCTGTGTGGAAGATTTTCATTCCATATATTTCTAGTTAATCACTGTATATTAATCAGATCAGACAATAGTAGTAGAAGTAGCGAACGTAAACTCGACAAGTCAAAAAGTAATAATAGAAAATATATAATTCTACAGCATTACTAAGTATTCGAAAGTAATCCAAGCAAGGCAGGCAGTCTGTTTCCAGTCGAAAATCCTTTATTAAGTACACAGACAAGCGATCCAAGTAAAACAAAAATAGAGTAATAATTTCTTCACAAGCTTTCTAAATATATATATAATTTTATCAGGCATGGGAGTGGTTTATTGTGCTGTAAAACAAAGTGTTATTGGTACACATGTTAAATTCACATCCCTTACCCCATCAGTGTGACATTCGAGCTGGTCCTGCCCTACCTAGTAGCTGTCATAATAATATATAGCCTTAATGTACTTTAATGGTACATCTTATTTAACCAAATTATTAAGTAGATTATTATGTCTGTGATTTTATACAAGGCAATATACAACATGGCTGGAAATATATCAACCTTAGTTAATTTTGCGATCAAAAATTACATATAAATATATACATATACATTTTGCATGTAAAAATCAGTTTCTATTTTCATAACCTATTGTTAACAAAGATCGCTTTTGTCCTTCTAGACTTCTTCAGGTCTGTGTACAAGAATCCTAAAAACCTATATAATTGTAATTAGTTAGTATTGTTATTACCATCATTTTGAATAAAGTGGAAAAAAGAACCAGAAAAAAATAATAAAAATAAAAATATATATATATGTATGATGATGGAAACAAAATATACACTTAAATTTCAAATGATTTAAAATGGTATTTAAAACCAATTTGTAGAAAAAAATAAAATAAAATACAATTAGTCATGTAAACAATGTGGCAATTTTCTAAGTTCCAGTGTACTTTTAATTGAACAGTAGTAGTTTAGTCAAGGCTTTTTAAGAGTACAGCTTTGATTGCCATATGAGTTCATGTTTCTCCAGAATATTCGGGATGTCTCCTTCAAGAGAGGCTATGAAAGTCAGATGTTAAAAAACATCCTGGAACCCATTATAGAACTGAAAAGGACTGAAGCACCTTCACTCAACCTCCCCAGTAGAAAAATGTTAAGTAATCCCACAGAGAATAACAAATGCAAAAATAGCTGCATCCTGACATACACTTTGGATTATCACAGTATCAAAAATATTATTGAAGAAAACTGGGACATTGTCACAGGAAACCCTTTTCTTATTAACATCTTAGGTGAAGCCCCATCATTTGTTTATAGGAAGGCCAGGAATATTAGAAGTTTTGTTGAATTTAAACCTAGACCATGTGAGAAAAGCACTAAAAGATGTGAAACTAATTGTACATTTTGTATATTTATACAGCAAGGTGATAGTTTTTATTGCCCTTATTTAAAGAAGATCATTAAAACCAGTGCAGGGGGTGACTGTAACACTAAAAAAGTAATTTACAGGGCACAGTGCAATGAATGTGATGCATTCTATGTGGGTAAGACTGTAAATAAACTCAAGCGAAGGACTTCATGTCACCTGTCAGAAATCCGCTCTGGATGTAAAAATAATGCACTAGCCAAACACCTTTCTCTTCATAAAAGACACACAGGTTTTAAGTTCAAGATCCTGGATCGCATAGATATGGGTGATTTTGAAGGAGACATCCCGAATATTCTGGAGAAACATGAACTCATGTGGCAATTAAAGCTGAACTCTTTTAGAAAGCCTGGACTAAACTACTACTGTTCAGTTTAAAAGTGCACTGGAACTAGAAAATTGCCACATTGTTTACATGACTAATTGTATTTTATTTTATTTTTTTTCTACAAATTGGTTTTAAATACCATTTTAAATCATTTCAAATTTAAGTGTATATTTTGTTTCCATCATATATATATATATATATATATATATATATATATATATATATATATTTTTATTATTATTTTTTTTTTTCTGTTTTTTTTCTGGTTCTTTTTTCCACTTTATTCAAAATGATGGTAATAACAATACTAACTAATTATACAATTATATAGGTTTTTAGGATTCTTGTACACAGACCTGAAGAAGTCTAGAAGGATGAAAGTGATCTTTGTTAACAATAGGTTATGAAAATAGAAACTGATTTTTACATGCAAAATGTATATGTATATATTTATATGTCATTTTTGATCGCAAAATGAACTAAGGTTGATATATTTCCAGCCATGTAGTATATTGCCTTGTATAAAATCACAGACTCAATAATCTGCTTAATAATTTCGTTAAATAAGATGTACTATTAAAGTACATTAGGGCTATATATTATTATGACAGCTACTAGGTAGGGCAGGGCCAGCTCGAATGTCACACTGATGGGGGAAGGGATGTGAATTTAACATGTGTACCAATAACACTTTGTTTTACAGCACAATAAACCACTCCCATGCCTGATAAAAAGTATATATATATATATTTAGAAAGCTTGTGAGGAAATTATTACTCTATTTTTGTTTTACTTGGATCGCTTGTCTGTGTACTTAATAAAGGATTTTCGACTGGAAACAGACTGCCTGCCTTGCTTGGATTACTTTCAAATACTTAGTAATGCTGTAGAATTATATATTTTCTATTATTACTTTTTTACTTGACGAGTTTACGTTCGCTACTTCTACTACCATTGTCTGATCTGATTAATATACAGTAATTAACTAGAAATATATGGAATGAAAATCTTCCACACAGAGAAGTTTCTTACACTGTTTTATAAAAAAGAATTTACAATTGTATTTAGATATGTTACCAATACATGTAACTCCATACGAATTGCAGAAGGAGTCATTACTGGGCACATTACACGTGCTGCGAAGATCACTTTTGCTGACATCAAAGATTGAAACAGTACTATTTTCATGAAATGTAATCATACTTTGACTTAGGAATGGGGACCATTCCCATCATGGTAATAGAAACTCAAAAGACTTGGAGAAATTAAAAAAAAAAAGATTACAATTCTCCCTTTTGCATGTACCTCACCAGACACCTGCAGTAGCTGCAGAGACCACAGGGGTCTCTCAACAAGAAAATACAGGGCCTACAAACCTTGCCATAATGTATGTGGATAGACTGGAAGCCTTGTCACTATACACTGTATTGGATAGGATGAGGTGACTTGTGTCTGGCTTTCAGGCCAGTCTCTGACCCTGCTTTGAAGGAAACTGGGAGCACTCTGATGATCTGCAAATATAATTGCAGAAGAGCCAATTGATCTAGGGATCTTAACCTAGCCTGTGACATTAACAGAACAAGCCTGAGAGACAGTTATAGCTGATTACATTAGCAGAGTTTGTTGCTAGAAAGTTGGTAAGAGCAGTGTCTGACATGCTGGTGTAAAATGCTCTCTGTAATGTCAAGCAAGTACACAAGCACACACACACACACACACACACACACACACACACACACACACACACACACACACACACACATACACACACACGTTGATTGCAGTGAGGACAGAACCCCAACTTAATGACACTGACTAGCGACCTCCATATTTAACACAAGTGCCACATCACACATCTGATTTGGAGAGTGTTGGACAACACTTTATAAGTGATGACATCAGCAGGGTATGTTGACAGGAAGATGGTAATAGCAGTGTCCAACATGATGGTGGTGTAAAATGCTTTCTGTAATGTCAAGCAAGTGCAGAACATACACACACACACACACCAGTTGGTGGCAGTGAGAACATAACCCCTACCTAAGGTACATGGACTAGAGTACTCAGTAGTTTACGTAAGCACCACGGCACAAGTCTGACTTTAAAAGACTGCAGGCTAATTTACTGTCAATGACATCAGCAGTGAATGCTGGAGAGAAGATGTTGGGAGGCCTGCACAAAATGGATGTGTAGGCATGTGCAACTGTCAAAATATTGGTACTCCAAGGGTTTGGAGTGGTAACTACAGGATATTCAGTTATGCTCTTCTAACTAGACAGACACATGCACACACACATGCACACACACACAAACACACCAGTTTAATGCAGTCAGATTAGAACACCTACCTATCTCAGTACATGGACTAGAGAACTCAGTAGTTTATGCACATGCAAAGGCATAAGTCTGACTTTTATAAGGCTGCTGACCAATTTTTAGTGGATGACATCAGCAGTGGATGTTGGAGAGAAAATATTGGGAGGCCTGCACAAAATGGATGTGTAGGCATGTGCAACTGTCAAAATATTGGTGTTCCATGGACTTAGAGTGGTAACTGAGGGATACTCAAATTATGCTGTTATGACTACACACACACACACACACACACACACACACACACACACACACACACACACACCAGGTGACTGCAGTGAGATTAGAACCCCTATCTATCTAAGTACATGGACTTGAGAACTCAGTAGTTTGTGCATGTGCTATGGCACAAGTCTGACTTTTCCAAGGCTGTAGGCCAGTTAATAGTGGATGACATCAGTAGTGGATTTTGGGGAGAAGATGTCGGGAAGTCTGCATAAAATAGATATATAGCCATGTACAGCTGTCAAAATATTAAAGTTTTTCATGTTACTAGATTGATGAGTGCACAATGTGTAGTATTTGGTGTTGTATTTCCAACGCTGGGGTATACTTTAAGAGACAGCTTTACAAACTATATGCAAACAGGTGTCCACATTACAACAAGTATTGCAAAATCTGAATGTGTATTGTCATTATGAAGATGTGCATAGTATACAAGATAATATTTGTTATTTATTTATGCAATGTAGTTGATATATTTCTGAACAAGTACTGAGAGACCAAGGATGCAGTTGCATTGGGGAGGTAACAGATGGCTGCATTGTAAACGTGTTACTTTTTTAGATAAGGCCTTCCTTTTGTTTTGGTTTTAAATGTACTTTTATTGGATGAAGACTAAATGGACAGTAAACAAAATTAATACATGCTGTTATCCACTCTGCATAGAACACTGCCAAGCAGCTGCTTTGCATGATCGATGGCAAAGTATTTGCACATGCGAATACCCATTTTTACTGTTTTTCCTGTTTGCATGTAGTTAAGCAGTGAGCAAACATGAACTTCATGGACAACGGTATGAGAGTTCTCAGTACTAAGTGTGTGACACATACCTGCTGCTTAGCTGACTCTGTGGCAACAGCTGTAGAGGCACTGACACATTTCTTTTGGAGCCCAGATGGTACAAGGTTTGAATCCAGGTGTATGTCATAGTTTTAAATGAATATTTAGAAGGCAATGAAAGAATTCTGTATACTGCATTCACTGTGTGTTATCGTGTGTTACCTTAGCACAGCATATTTAAGCAGCATTGCATGGAGGTAGCCACACCATGAAAGAGCTGTTCGCCATTGCTTGGCATTGGTGCATGATGCCAAACTCTGCGCAAAAATAGAGGCCAAAAATTGAAGGGCTCCATTGCTTTTTTTGTTACTTATGTAGTTGTGTTTGATTCTATGTTTTGACCAAATTAAAGGTGTTAAAATGGGGTAGATAGGAAAGTGATGAAATAGGGGATAAGCAGGGGGAAGAACAAAGGAAAAGCAATACAGGAATGTGCAGGAAGGAGGTAGGAAAAAAACATAGCTATTCATTTTTTTCAGTAGTGTAAAATGAAGATATGTGCAGAATATTAGCTGAATTTGGACTGTCACCTCCACTAAGAGGGGTGACAACAATGCAATCTTGTTGTATAGCCAATTGGATCAAATCAAGTGTGTTAAGACACATGTGCAAAATGGAGAGCAGTGTATAGGACAATTTTTTTTTTTTGGGGGGGGGGGGTAGGTGCCCATTTTATTTTCACTTCAGTAAGAGAGGAACATTGGGTAAGGGGAGTCAGGTAAGTTGGATAGGTGAGGAAGCAGATTCAAATAAACAGGATAAACAAGACAAGATACAGGGATGGTGAGGGAAGAAAAGTTTGGGGGACACCACAATCGGGTTAGGGAGGGGACAACACAAGCCTATGCTCATCAAACATGGGGACAGTGAGAATCTAGTCCTCACCCACAAAACTATCATCCCCTTATACCGCTGTCTGCTCGAATGCTTGATGTCTCCTCTTCCTTCTATAAACCATAAGGAAGAGCAGCCTCTCCATCCATTGTAGGTGTGCACCAGTTCCAGGCCATTCGCGGAGGCTCTAATAATAATCTGTCTAAGCAACAGAGACCTCCAAAGCAGAAACGCAAATAACCTCCATCCCCCAACACAACCCAAATGACACATAGCCCACAAACTCAGTGTGCCACTCAACCACAGCCAATAAGGCAAAACAACATACCCAACACACTAGTCATAGGTGACTCTATAGTCAGGCACACTGATGTCCCATACACCAGGCTAAACAAGGAGAAGGTTACTGTCAGCTGCCTGTCAGGTGCCAGGATCCACTACATAGGTTCACAGGTTAGTACTAAGCTAACTGCCCTTGCGAGCCATTTTATGCCTAGCCAATTATCCCTTGTGAGACTCAAACCCTGCACCTTGTGTTTGTAAGGCAAACACCTTAATCATCAGGCTACCCTCCCAACCCCCACATAACCCACACACTTAGGTCACTCCACAACAAGTACAAATATGACTCTGTCATTGTCCATGTTGGTGTGAATGACCTGAGACATACCTCCCTGGACTACATGAAAAGAGACATGGAAGAGGTCTCCGATCTTGTAGCCCATGCAGGTATGACCCTAGCCCTGAGTAGTATACTGCCATCACCCAGAATGATACTGCAGTACAAGGACAAAATGATTGACTTCAACAATTGGCTAAGCTTCTGGTGTCATTCTAAGGGGATCCAGTATCTGTCTGCTTGGGATGACATGGTCGACAGACCACCATGCTTTGCCACAGATGGCCTGCACCTGTTGCCCCTGGGATTCCGGATACTGGCTAAGGCTCTTGCTGCCCCTATAGTGCCTTTTTTAGGCAAGGTTCAAATAATGAATTCACCACCATAACAGGAACAGGCAAGCAAAAATTGTGGGTAATACTACTCAATGCTAGAAGTCTAAATCTCAAAATGCACTCACTCGAGGCACTCCTTAAAATGGAGAGCATTGATATCTGTGCAGTGACTGAGACCTGGTTCAAGGCTCCAGAGAGCACCCCTGCACTACCAGGCTATAACTCACACCACACATTTCGGCCATGTAACCTAGACCGAAACACCAAAGGCGGAGGTGTGTCCATATTTATTAAGGATATCCACACCTCCAGGCTAGTTGCTCAGCATAATGCATCCGAGGTTATCCAAGTGCAACTAACTCTGGGCAAAACTGCAATCCAAATTGTAGCTTGCTACAGATCCCCCTGCCATGCCCCAGGATTCCCACTCCTCTTTTCTTGATGTACTGGAAAATATTAGGGTTCAACCAAACACCCTAATAATGGGCGACTTCAACTACACCACCATTAACTGGGAAAACTACTCATGTACCAACTCCTTAGCTCAACGCTTTCTGGAATTCATAAACTTCAATGCCCTGGATCAACTTATCCACACCCCCACCAGGGGCAACAATATCCTAGATCTAGTTATTACCAACATGAGTGACCGGTGTTCCACACCTGAAGTCAAATCCTCATTGGTCCGATCTGACCATAAGCTAATCACCTTTGATATCCACATCTCTCCCCCATCCCCCATTAAGGAAACCACAGTAAAAACATTTCTTCAAAGCCAGCTTCATGCTTCTTAAGACAGAAGTGGTAAACTTCATGACACCCATGCAGATGGACAGTACAGTTACAACTGCTGAATCCTACACAAATGCACTCAGTAAGCACTTACACGAGTGCATGGATTGTGCTATCCCAAACAGAACCAAGATGCTATCCTCCAAAAAAAGGAAGCCAATCTGGTGGTCCCCTGCCATAAACAAACTGTACAACAGAAGGAAGAAACTGTTGCAAAAGGGAGTAAAATCCCATGAGTGGAGGAGCTCCCTGGTCAGCCTCAGTAAGAAGCTGAGATCCCTTATAAGATCCTCCAAAGCTAGCTATGAAAACAAAATCACCACTAATTCCAAGGACAACCACAAAGCATCCTATAGCTATGTCAAGAATCTCGATGGCAACACCCAGATCTGCTCTGAGTTACAGCACAAAGGCAAGAAAATTATAGAACCAATTAATATTGCCAACATCCTGGCAGATAGGTTCAGTGTTAACTTTACCCCCCTCTCACCCCCTAAAGGGCCCATATCTATACAGGAAGAATGCAGAGTCCCTGTAATCACAACTACACAGGTAAAAGCTGCACTCTCTAAAGCCAAAAACACAGCATCCATGGGACTGAACAACATCCCAGACTACGTTTTACATGAACTTCAGAATGAACTGGCTCCCCATTTAAGCACCCTGTTCAATAATAGCCTCACATCAGGCTTTGTGCCCACTGAATGGTGCACAGCAACAGTTATCCCACTCCACAAAGGGGGAGCCACCACTGATCCCGGGAACTATGGACCTGTTAGCCTGACGAGATAGGTCTGCAAGGCCATGGAATGTATCATCATGGAACTCATAAACAAAGACAGTGGTAACCTCCAAACTTTGGATACCACCCATTTCAGGTTTGTGAAAGGCAGATCATGCCTCCTAAACCTGATCGACTTCTTTGAGGCAGTCACCAAAGCCAGAGAAGAGGGTAAGGTGGTTCACACAGCCTATCTTGACCTCACCAAGACTTTCGACACCTTCCCCTGTTCTGGAATTATAGCTAAACTCACTAAACTAGGTATAAATCCCTACGTTACTAGATGGGTTGCCAACTGGCTCACTGACAGAACCCACGCTGTAAAAGTTGCAGACTCCAAATCTGACCTCAAGGCAGTGACAAGTGGAGTACCACAGGGTTCCACCCTGGGACCTCTCCTGTTTGGTATCCACTTCTATGAAGTACAGGCTAACGCAGAAGGCCTCTGGCTAATGAAGTTCGCAGATGACTGCAAACTAGGAACCATAGTCAAGTCCCCAAATGATGTGGACATCTTATAGAAGGGCCTCACTGAGTAAGATGCCTGGTGTCAGAGCCATAGCCTCAAGCTCATTGCGAAAAAGTGCAGTGTCATCCCCTTTGGTAAAAACTCTGTACCCATGAACTACCACATAGGCAGCAATCTACTTAACACTGAATGCATGATAAGAGACCTTGGGACCCAGGTGAACAGTAGTCTCTCCTTTGATAGTCACATCGCCACAGTAATCAGGAAGTCCTTCTACGTGGCATACCTCATCATAAAAGGGTTCTCATCCAGGAAAAAAGAGGTCATTGTTCCCCTCTACGCGACACCCATTAAACCCATTATAGAGTACAATACCCCTTTTGGAATGTACCTCGCAAGACATCTGCAGCAGCTGGAAAGGCCACAGAAGTACCTCACAAAGAGGATTTCTGTCCTCAAACAAATGCCCTACACTACTGAAAAACAAAATAGAGAAGAAACCACACAGTAGCACAGAATGAAATGATAAAGCGCTTTTCGTTTATTCCAATAAACAAACTTCTTCAGATCAAGAAAAACAAAAAGTCACAGCTTAAATACTCTCTGGGCTAATACTTACAAAGTCAATTAACTACTTAAAGTGAACGCTGACTTACAAGACACGCCCTGTTTGCAAACACAACTAGACTGAAAACTGCTTTTAAAGTAAAAGCTAAAAATCCAAATAGTCAGACTAAAAGTACAACTAGTGTTGTCTATAAAAACTGTGTAAATCTAGCCTACTACTAAGCTGGTGAGGCAAAGAAATAATAATTACAAGTGCATAAAAACTCTGCTGGTGTTTGTAAAACTGAGTTAATACAAATACCTATGTTAGTGCACTAAACTGTGTATGTTGAAGCACATCAAGTGTGCTGAACATAATTGGTAGTAAGTAAAGTATCAAGATAAAACTACAAATTCTCAGCAAAAAATACTCAGCAAAAAATACACATAAGGTCACTGAACCAAGGTGCTCAAGAGCATTAGAATAGCTGCATCATGCTAGTGTGGAAGGTAACCTGACACAGCCTACCTATTAAGGCTCCTAAGTTTAAGAACACTACTTAAAGAACAGTTCTCATTCAGACCTGGTGAACTGTATGCGTTGACTCTAATTTGCCAAAACAGCTCTCGCTCTTCTAACTTAAGTGGGAGAGGAGCACCCCTGAAGTCCTGTGTGATCTGGTCAATAATCAAAAATTTAAACATATGGTTGGGATAGACTGAAATGTGTTTTGCTAGTGCATTATCAAGTTTCTGCTTCCTAATCGCATAAGTATGTTCATAAATGCGGTCACGTAGGCGTCGTTCTGTTTTGCCCACGTAAAAAGCTGTACAGGTTTGGCACATAGCTAAGTAGATCACCATTCTTGAATTACAGTTAGCTCTTAGGTTCAACTTGTATTCGTGATCGTAAACTTTAAATCTATTGGATTCCAAGATGTATTGACAAAAATTACACGCCTGGCATTTAAACATGCCAGCTGTCATTGGTTTTTTAATGTTATGTTGTTCAAGGAGGGCTTTGAGGTTTTTTGCCTTTCTATAAACAACCAATGGGTGATTACCAAGTTTTTGGTGTACTGTGTTGTCCTTTTTGAGTAAGTCCCAATTTTTACGTAGTGCCTGAACACAGTCACTACTATTGAGACTGTATGTTGTTATGAATGTGACACCAAAACATTCAGAAGGATGCGTACTTGTGTGGACATTTACTAAGTCAGGAATGAGTTGGAGTGTTACTTTATATATATATTCAGGAATGAGTTGGAGCACGTTACTTTCCTATATATATTCAGGAATGAGTTGGACGTTACTTTCCTATATATATTCAGGAATGAGTTGAGATGCGTTACTTTATATATATATTCAGGAATGAGTTGGAGTACGTTACTTTATATATATATTCAGGAATGAGTTGGAGTACGTTACTTTCCTATATATATTCAGGAATGAGTTGGAGCACGTTACTTTCCTATATATATTCAGGAATGAGTTGAGGTACGTTACTATTCTATATATATTCAGGAATGAGTTGGAGAACGTTACTTTATATATATATTCAGGAATGAGTTGGAGCACGTTACTTTCCTATATATATTCAGGAATGAGTTGGAGCACGTTACTTTCCTATATATATTCAGGAATGAGTTGGAGCACGTTACTTTCCTATATATATTCAGGAATGAGTTGGAGCACGTTACTTTCCTATATATATTCAGGAATGAGTTGGATGCGTTACTTTCCTATATATATTCAGGAATGAGTTGCAGTACGTTACTTTCCTATATATATTCAGGAATGAGTTGGAGTACGTTACTTTCCTATATATATTCAGGAATGAGTTGGAGTACGTTACTTTCCTATATATATTCAGGAATGAGTTGGAGTACGTTACTTTATATATATATTCAGGAATGAGTTGGAGTACGTTACTTTCCTATATATATTCAGGAATGAGTTGGAGTACGTTACTTTATATATATATTCAGGAATGAGTTGGAGTACGTTACTTTATATATATATTCAGGAATGAGTTGGAGTACGTTACTTTATATATATATTCAGGAATGAGTTGGAGTACGTTACTTTCCTATATATATTCAGGAATGAGTTGGATGCGTTACTTTCCTATATATATTCAGGAATGAGTTGGATGCGTTACTTTCCTATATATATTCAGGAATGAGTTGGAGTACGTTACTTTCCTATATATATTCAGGAATGAGTTGGAGTACGTTACTTTCCTATATATATTCAGGAATGAGTTGGAGTACGTTACTTTATATATATATTCAGGAATGAGTTGGAGTACGTTACTTTCCTATATATATTCAGGAATGAGTTGGAGTACGTTACTTTCCTATATATATTCAGGAATGAGTTGGCACACGTTACTTCCCTATATATATTCAGGAATGAGTTGGATACGTTACTTTCCTATATATATTCAGGAATGAGTTGGAGCACGTTACTTTCCTATATATATTCAGGAATGAGTTGGAGTGCGTTACTTTATATATATATTCAGGAATGAGTTGGAGTACGTTACTTTCCTATATATATTCAGGAATGAGTTGGAGTACGTTACTTTCCTATATATATTCAGGAATGAGTTGGAGTACGTTACTTTATATATATATTCAGGAATGAGTTGGAGTACGTTACTTTCCTATATATATTCAGGAATGAGTTGGAGTACGTTACTTTATATATATATTCAGGAATGAGTTGGAGTACGTTACTTTATATATATATTCAGGAATGAGTTGGAGTACGTTACTTTCCTATATATATTCAGGAATGAGTTGGAGTACGTTACTTTCCTATATATATTCAGGAATGAGTTGGAGTACGTTACTTTCCTATATATATTCAGGAATGAGTTGGAGTACGTTACTTTATATATATATTCAGGAATGAGTTGAGATGCGTTACTTTATATATATATTCAGGAATGAGTTGGAGGCCGTTACTTTCCTATATATATTCAGGAATGAGTTGGAGTACGTTACTTTCCTATATATATTCAGGAATGAGTTGGAGTACGTTACTTTCCTATATATATTCAGGAATGAGTTGGAGTACGTTACTTTCCTATATATATTCAGGAATGAGTTGGAGTACGTTACTTTCCTATATATATTCAGGAATGAGTTGGAGCACGTTACTTTCCTATATATATTCAGGAATGAGTTGGAGTACGTTACTTTCCTATATATATTCAGGAATGAGTTGGAGCACGTTACTTTCCTATATATATTCAGGAATGAGTTGGAGCACGTTACTTTCCTATATATATTCAGGAATGAGTTGGAGCACGTTACTTTCCTATATATATTCAGGAATGAGTTGGAGCACGTTACTTTCCTATATATATTCAGGAATGAGTTGGATGCGTTACTTTCCTATATATATTCAGGAATGAGTTGGAGCACGTTACTTTCCTATATATATTCAGGAATGAGTTGGAGCACGTTACTTTCCTATATATATTCAGGAATGAGTTGGAGCACGTTACTTTCCTATATATATTCAGGAATGAGTTGGAGCACGTTACTTTCCTATATATATTCAGGAATGAGTTGGAGCACGTTACTTTCCTATATATATTCAGGAATGAGTTGGAGCACGTTACTTTCCTATATATATTCAGGAATGAGTTGGAGTACGTTACTTTATATATATATTCAGGAATGAGTTGGAGCACGTTACTTTCCTATATATATTCAGGAATGAGTTGGAGCACGTTACTTTCCTATATATATTCAGGAATGAGTTGGAGCACGTTACTTTCCTATATATATTCAGGAATGAGTTGGATGCGTTACTTTCCTATATATATTCAGGAATGAGTTGGAGCACGTTACTTTCCTATATATATTCAGGAATGAGTTGGATGCGTTACTTTCCTATATATATTCAGGAATGAGTTGGAGCACGTTACTTTCCTATATATATTCAGGAATGAGTTGGAGCACGTTACTTTCCTATATATATTCAGGAATGAGTTGGAGCACGTTACTTTCCTATATATATTCAGGAATGAGTTGGAGCACGTTACTTTCCTATATATATTCAGGAATGAGTTGGAGTACGTTACTTTCCTATATATATTCAGGAATGAGTTGGAGCACGTTACTTTCCTATATATATTCAGGAATGAGTTGGAGTACGTTACTTTCCTATATATATTCAGGAATGAGTTGGAGCACGTTACTTTCCTATATATATTCAGGAATGAGTTGGAGCACGTTACTTTATATATATATTCAGGAATGAGTTGGAGTACGTTACTTTATATATATATTCAGGTATGAGTTGGAGTACGTTACTTTCCTATATATATTCAGGAATGAGTTGGAGCACGTTACTTTCCTATATATATTCAGGAATGAGTTGGAGCACGTTACTTTCCTATATATATTCAGGAATGAGTTGGAGCACGTTACTTTCCTATATATATTCAGGAATGAGTTGGAGTGCGTTACTTTCCTATATATATTCAGGAATGAGTTGGAGCACGTTACTTTCCTATATATATTCAGGAATGAGTTGGAGCACGTTACTTTCCTATATATATTCAGGAATGAGTTGGAGCACGTTACTTTCCTATATATATTCAGGAATGAGTTGGATGCGTTACTTTCCTATATATATTCAGGAATGAGTTGGAGCACGTTACTTTCCTATATATATTCAGGAATGAGTTGGAGCACGTTACTTTCCTATATATATTCAGGAATGAGTTGAGCATGCGTTACTTTCCTATATATATTCAGGAATGAGTTGGAGCACGTTACTTTCCTATATATATTCAGGAATGAGTTGGATGCGTTACTTTCCTATATATATTCAGGAATGAGTTGGAGCACGTTACTTTCCTATATATATTCAGGAATGAGTTGGAGATGCGTTACTTTCCTATATATATTCAGGAATGAGTTGGAGCACGTTACTTTCCTATATATATTCAGGAATGAGTTGGAGCACGTTACTTTCCTATATATATTCAGGAATGAGTTGGAGCACGTTACTTTCCTATATATATTCAGGAATGAGTTGGAGTACGTTACTTTCCTATATATATTCAGGAATGAGTTGGAGTACGTTACTTTCCTATATATATTCAGGAATGAGTTGGAGCACGTTACTTTCCTATATATATTCAGGAATGAGTTGGAGCACGTTACTTTCCTATATATATTCAGGAATGAGTTGGAGCACGTTACTTTCCTATATATATTCAGGAATGAGTTGGAGCATGCGTTACTTTCCTATATATATTCAGGAATGAGTTGGAGCACGTTACTTTCCTATATATATTCAGGAATGAGTTGGAGCACGTTACTTTCCTATATATATATTCAGGAATGAGTTGGAGCACGTTACTTTCCTATATATATTCAGGAATGAGTTGGAGCACGTTACTTTATATATATATTCAGGAATGAGTTGGAGCACGTTACTTTCCTATATATATTCAGGAATGAGTTGGAGCGTTACTTTCCTATATATATTCAGGAATGAGTTGGAGTGCGTTACTTTCCTATATATATTCAGGAATGAGTTGGAGTACGTTACTTTCCTATATATATTCAGGAATGAGTTGGAGCACGTTACTTTCCTATATATATTCAGGAATGAGTTGGAGCACGTTACTTTCCTATATATATTCAGGAATGAGTTGGATGCGTTACTTTCCTATATATATTCAGGAATGAGTTGGAGCACGTTACTTTCCTATATATATTCAGGAATGAGTTGGAGTACGTTACTTTCCTGTATATATTCAGGAATGAGTTGGCGCACGTTACTTTCCTATATATATTCAGGAATGAGTTGGAGTACGTTACTTTCCTATATATATTCAGGAATGAGTTGGATGCGTTACTTTCCTATATATATTCAGGAATGAGTTGGAGCACGTTACTTTCCTATATATATTCAGGAATGAGTTGGAGCACGTTACTTTCCTATATATATTCAGGAATGAGTTGGAGTACGTTACTTTCCTATATATATTCAGGAATGAGTTGGAGTACGTTACTTTCCTATATATATTCAGGAATGAGTTGGAGTACGTTACTTTCCTATATATATTCAGGAATGAGTTGGAGTACGTTACTTTCCTATATATATTCAGGAATGAGTTGGAGCACGTTACTTTCCTATATATATTCAGGAATGAGTTGGAGCACGTTACTTTCCTATATATATTCAGGAATGAGTTGGAGCACGTTACTTTCCTATATATATTCAGGAATGAGTTGGATGCGTTACTTTATATATATATTCAGGAATGAGTTGGAGTACGTTACTTTATATATATATTCAGGAATGAGTTGGAGTACGTTACTTTCCTATATATATTCAGGAATGAGTTGGAGTACGTTACTTTATATATATATTCAGGAATGAGTTGGAGTACGTTACTTTCCTATATATATTCAGGAATGAGTTGGAGTACGTTACTTTCCTATGTATATTCAGGAATGAGTTGGAGTACGTTACTTTCCTATATATATTCAGGAATGAGTTGGAGTACGTTACTTTCCTATATATATTCAGGAATGAGTTGGAGCACGTTACTTTCCTATATATATTCAGGAATGAGTTGGAGTACGTGACTTTATGTATATATTCACGAATGAGTTGGAGGACGTTACTGTGCTGTAGATATTGAGGGATGAGTTGGAGTGCGTTACTTTCCTATATATATTCAGGAATGAGTTGGAGCACGTTACTTTCCTATATATATTCAGGAATGAGTTGGAGTGCGTTACTTTCCTATATATATTCAGGAATGAGTTGGAGTACGTTACTTTCCTATATATATTCAGGAATGAGTTGGATGCGTTACTTTATATATATATTCAGGAATGAGTTGGAGCGTTACTTTCCTATATATATTCAGGAATGAGTTGGATGCGTTACTTTCCTATATATATTCAGGAATGAGTTGGAGCACGTTACTTTCCTATATATATTCAGGAATGAGTTGGAGTACGTTACTTTCCTATACATATTCAGGAATGAGTTGGAGCACGTTACTTTATATATATATTCAGCAATGCGTTGGAGTACGTTACTTCCCTATATATATTCAGGGATGAGGTGGAGCACGTTACTTTCCTATATATATTCAGGAATGAGTTGGAGCACGTTACTTTCCTATATATATTCAGGAATGAGTTGGAGCACGTTACTTTATATATATATTCAGGAATGAGTTGGAGCACGTTACTTTCCTATATATATTCAGGAATGAGTTGGAGTACGTTACTTTCCTATATATATTCAGGAATGAGTTGGAGCACGTTATTTCCTATATATATTCAGGAATGAGTTGGAGCACGTTACTTTCCTATATATATTCAGGAATGAGTTGGAGCACGTTACTTTCCTATATATATTCAGGAATGAGTTGGAGTGCGTTACTTTCCTATATATATTCAGGAATGAGTTGGAGCACGTTACTTTCCTATATATATTCAGGAATGAGTTGGAGTACGTTACTTTCCTATATATATTCAGGAATGAGTTGGAGCACGTTACTTTCCTATATATATTCAGGAATGAGTTGGAGCACGTTACTTTCCTATATATATTCAGGAATGAGTTGGAGCACGTTACTTTATATATATATTCAGGAATGAGTTGGAGCACGTTACTTTCCTATATATATTCAGGAATGAGTTGGAGCACGTTACTTTCCTATATATATTCAGGAATGAGTTGGAGTACGTTACTTTATATATATATTCAGGAATGAGTTGGAGCATGCGTTACTTTCCTATATATATTCAGGAATGAGTTGGAGCACGTTACTTTCCTATATATATTCAGGAATGAGTTGGAGCACGTTACTTTCCTATATATATTCAGGAATGAGTTGGAGCACGTTACTTTCCTATATATATTCAGGAATGAGTTGGAGTACGTTACTTTCCTATATATATTCAGGAATGAGTTGGAGCATGCGTTACTTTCCTATATATATTCAGGAATGAGTTGGAGCACGTTACTTTCCTATATATATTCAGGAATGAGTTGGAGTACGTTACTTTCCTATATATATTCAGGAATGAGTTGGAGTACGTTACTTTCCTATATATATTCAGGAATGAGTTGGAGCACGTTACTTTCCTATATATATTCAGGAATGAGTTGGAGCACGTTACTTTCCTATATATATTCAGGAATGAGTTGGAGTGCGTTACTTTCCTATATATATTCAGGAATGAGTTGGAGCACGTTACTTTCCTATATATATTCAGGAATGAGTTGGAGCACGTTACTTTCCTATATATATTCAGGAATGAGTTGGAGCACGTTACTTTCCTATATATATTCAGGAATGAGTTGAGATGCGTTACTTTCCTATATATATTCAGGAATGAGTTGGAGTACGTTACTTTATATATATATTCAGGAATGAGTTGGAGTACGTTACTTTCCTATATATATTCAGGAATGAGTTGGAGTACGTTACTTTCCTATATATATTCAGGAATGAGTTGGAGCACGTTACTTTCCTATATATATTCAGGAACGAGTTGGAGCACGTTACTTTCCTATATATATTCAGGAATGAGTTGGAGTACGTTACTTTCCTATATATATTCAGGAATGAGTTGGAGTACGTTACTTTCCTATATATATTCAGGAATGAGTTGGAGTACGTTACTTTCCTATATATATTCAGGAATGAGTTGGAGTACGTTACTTTCCTATATATATTCAGGAATGAGTTGGAGTACGTTACTTTATATATATATTCAGGAATGAGTTGAGATGCGTTACTTTCCTATATATATTCAGGAATGAGTTGGAGTACGTTACTTTCCTATATATATTCAGGAATGAGTTGGAGCACGTTACTTTCCTATATATATTCAGGAATGAGTTGGAGCACGTTACTTTCCTATATATATTCAGGAATGAGTTGGATGCGTTACTTTCCTATATATATTCAGGAATGAGTTGGAGCACGTTACTTTCCTATATATATTCAGGAATGAGTTGGAGCACGTTACTTTCCTATATATATTCAGGAATGAGTTGGAGTACGTTACTTTCCTATATATATTCAGGAATGAGTTGGAGCACGTTACTTTCCTATATATATTCAGGAATGAGTTGGAGTACGTTACTTTCCTATATATATTCAGGAATGAGTTGGAGCACGTTACTTTCCTATATATATTCAGGAATGAGTTGGAGCGTTACTTTCCTATATATATTCAGGAATGAGTTGGAGCACGTTACTTTCCTATATATATTCAGGAATGAGTTGGAGTACGTTACTTTCCTATATATATTCAGGAATGAGTTGGAGTACGTTACTTTCCTATATATATTCAGGAATGAGTTGGAGTACGTTACTTTCCTATATATATTCAGGAATGAGTTGGAGTACGTTACTTTCCTATATATATTCAGGAATGAGTTGGATGCGTTACTTTATATATATATTCAGGAATGAGTTGGAGCACGTTACTTTCCTATATATATTCAGGAATGAGTTGGAGCACGTTACTTTCCTATATATATTCAGGAATGAGTTGGATGCGTTACTTTCCTATATATATTCAGGAATGCGTTGGAGTACGTTACTTTCCTATATATATTCAGGAATGCGTTGGAGTACGTTACTTTCCTATATATATTCAGGAATGCGTTGGAGTACGTTACTTTCCTATATATATTCAGGAATGCGTTGGAGTACGTTACTTTCCTATATATATTCAGGAATGCGTTGGAGTACGTTACTTTCCTATATATATTCAGGAATGCGTTGGAGTACGTTACTTTCCTATATATATTCAGGAATGAGTTGGAGTACGTTACTTTCCTATATATATACAGGAATGAGTTGGAGTACGTTACTTTCCTATATATATTCAGGAATGAGTTGGAGTACGTTACTTTCCTATATATATTCAGGAATGCGTTGGAGTACGTTACTTTCCTATATATATTCAGGAATGAGTTGGAGTACGTTACTTTCCTATATATATTCAGGAATGAGTTGGAGTACGTTACTTTCCTATATATATTCAGGAATGAGTTGGAGTACGTTACTTTCCTATATATATTCAGGAATGAGTTGGAGGAGGTTACTTTCCTATATATAGTCAGGAATGAGTTGGAGTACGTTACTTTCCTATATATATTCAGGAATGAGTTGGAGTACGTTACTTTATATATATATTCAGGAATGAGTTGGAGTACGTTACTTTCCTATATATATTCAGGAATGAGTTGGAGTACGTTACTTTCCTATATATATTCAGGAATGAGTTGGATGCGTTACTTTCCTATATATATTCAGGAATGAGTTGGAGTACGTTACTTTCCTATATATATTCAGGAATGAGTTGGAGTACGTTACTTTCCTATATATATTCAGGAATGAGTTGGAGTACGTTACTTTATATATATATTCAGGAATGAGTTGGAGTACGTTACTTTCCTATATATATTCAGGAATGAGTTGGAGTACGTTACTTTCCTATATATATTCAGGAATGAGTTGGAGTACGTTACTTTCCTATATATATTCAGGAATGAGTTGGAGTACGTTACTTTCCTATATATATTCAGGAATGAGTTGGAGTACGTTACTTTATATATATATTCAGGAATGAGTTGGAGTACGTTACTTTCCTATATATATTCAGGAATGAGTTGGAGAACGTTACTTTCCTATATATATTCAGGAATGAGTTGGAGTACGTTACTTTCCTATATATATTCAGGAATGAGTTGGAGTACGTTACTTTATATATATATTCAGGAATGAGTTGGAGTACGTTACTTTCCTATATATATTCAGGAATGAGTTGGAGTACGTTACTTTCCTATATATATTCAGGAATGAGTTGGAGTACGTTACTTTCCTATATATATTCAGGAATGAGTTGGAGTACGTTACTTTCCTATATATATTCAGGAATGAGTTGGAGCACGTTACTTTCCTATATATATTCAGGAATGAGTTGGAGTACTTTTCCTATATATATTCAGGAATGAGTTGGAGCACGTTACTTTCCTATATATATTCAGGAATGAGTTGGAGTACGTTACTTTCCGATATATATTCAGGAATGAGTTGCAGCACGTTACTTTCCTATATATTCAGGAATGAGTTGGAGTACGTTACTTTCCTATATATATTCAGGAATGAGTTGGAGCACGTTACTTTCCTATATATATTCAGGAATGAGTTGGAGCACGTTACTTTCCTATATATATTCAGGAATGAGTTGGAGCACGTTACTTTATATATATATTCAGGAATGAGTTGGAGCACGTTACTTTCCTATATATATTCAGGAATGAGTTGGAGCACGTTACTTTCCTATATATATTCAGGAATGAGTTGAGCACGTTACTTTATATATATATTCAGGAATGAGTTGGAGCACGTTACTTTCCTATATATATTCAGGAATGAGTTGGATGCGTTACTTTATATATATATTCAGGAATGAGTTGGATGCGTCGCTACTTTCCTATATATATTCAGGAATGAGTTGGAGCACGTTACTTTCCTATATATATTCAGGAATGAGTTGGAGCACGTTACTTTCCTATATATATTCAGGAATGAGTTGGAGCACGTTACTTTCCTATATATATTCAGGAATGAGTTGGAGCACGTTACTTTCCTATATATATTCAGGAATGAGTTGGAGATGCGTTACTTTCCTATATATATTCAGGAATGAGTTGAGCACGTTACTTTCCTATATATATTCAGGAATGAGTTGGAGCACGTTACTTTCCTATATATATTCAGGAATGAGTTGGAGTACGTTACTTTCCTATATATATTCAGGAATGAGTTGGAGCACGTTACTTTCCTATATATATTCAGGAATGAGTTGGAGCACGTTACTTTCCTATATATATTCAGGAATGAGTTGGAGTACGTTACTTTCCTATATATATTCAGGAATGAGTTGGAGCACGTTACTTTATATATATATTCAGGAATGAGTTGGAGCACGTTACTTTCCTATATATATTCAGGAATGAGTTGGATGCGTTACTTTCCTATATATATTCAGGAATGAGTTGGAGCACGTTACTTTCCTATATATATTCAGGAATGAGTTGGAGTGCGTTCCTTTCCTATATATATTCAGGAATGAGTTGGAGTACGTTACTTTCCTATATATATTCAGGAATGAGTTGGATGCGTTACTTTCCTATATATATTCAGGAATGAGTTGGAGCACGTTACTTTCCTATATATATTCAGGAATGAGTTGGAGCACGTTACTTTCCTATATATATTCAGGAATGAGTTGGAGTACGTTACTTTCCTATATATATTCAGGAATGAGTTGAGATGCGTTACTTTCCTATATATATTCAGGAATGAGTTGGAGCACGTTACTTTCCTATATATATTCAGGAATGAGTTGGAGCACGTTACTTTCCTATATATATTCAGGAATGAGTTGGATCGTTACTTTCCTATATATATTCAGGAATGAGTTGGAGTGCGTTACTTTCCTATATATATTCAGGAATGAGTTGAGCACGTTACTTTCCTATATATATTCAGGAATGAGTTGGATACGTTACTTTCCTATATATATTCAGGAATGAGTTGGAGTACGTTACTTTCCTATATATATTCAGGAATGAGTTGGAGCACGTTACTTTCCTATATATATTCAGGAATGAGTTGGAGCACGTTACTTTCCTATATATATTCAGGAATGAGTTGGATGCGTTACTTTCCTATATATATTCAGGAATGAGATGGAGGAAGTTACTTTCCTATGAATATGCAGGAATGAGTTGCTGGACGTTACTTTCGTATATATATTCAGGAATGAGTTGGAGCACGTTACTTTCCTATATATATTCAGGAATGAGTTGGAGTACGTTACTTTCCTATA
Organism: Protopterus annectens; assembly: GCF_019279795.1. NCBI lineage: Eukaryota > Metazoa > Chordata > Ceratodontiformes > Protopteridae > Protopterus > Protopterus annectens. Next base: position 1,857,892,163 of record NC_056732.1, read on the forward strand.
TATATTCAGGAATGAGTTGGAGTACGTTACTTTCCTATATATATTCAGGAATGAGTTGAGCACGTTACTTTCCTATATATATTCAGGAATGAGTTGGAGTACGTTACTTTCCTATATATATTCAGGAATGAGTTGGAGTACGTTACTTTCCTATATATATTCAGGAATGAGTTGGAGTACGTTACTTTCCTATATATATATTCAGGAATGAGTTGGAGTACGTTACTTTCCTATATATATTCAGGAATGAGTTGGAGTACGTTACTTTCCTATATATATTCAGGAATGAGTTGGAGTACGTTACTTTATATATATATTCAGGAATGAGTTGGAGTACGTTACTTTCCTATATATATTCAGGAATGAGTTGGAGTACGTTACTTTCCTATATATATTCAGGAATGAGTTGGAGTACGTTACTTTCCTATATATATTCAGGAATGAGTTGCAGTACGTTACTTTCCTATATATATTCAGGAATGAGTTGGAGTACGTTACTTTCCTATATATATTCAGGAATGAGTTGGAGTACGTTACTTTCCTATATATATTCAGGAATGAGTTGGAGTACGTTACTTTATATATATATTCAGGAATGAGTTGGAGTACGTTACTTTCCTATATATATTCAGGAATGAGTTGGAGTACGTTACTTTCCTATATATATTCAGGAATGAGTTGGAGTACGTTACTTTCCTATATATATTCAGGAATGAGTTGGAGTACGTTACTTTATATATATATTCAGGAATGAGTTGGAGTACGTTACTTTATATATATATTCAGGAATGAGTTGGAGTACGTTACTTTATATATATTCAGGAATGAGTTGGAGTACGTTACTTTCCTATATATATTCAGGAATGAGTTGGAGTACGTTACTTTCCTATATATATTCAGGAATGAGTTGGAGTACGTTACTTTCCTATATATATTCAGGAATGAGTTGGAGTACGTTACTTTCCTATATATATTCAGGAATGAGTTGGAGTACGTTACTTTATATATATATTCAGGAATGAGTTGGAGTACGTTACTTTCCTATATATATTCAGGAATGAGTTGGAGTACGTTACTTTCCTATATATATTCAGGAATGAGTTGATGTACGTTACTTTCCTATATATATTCAGGAATGAGTTGGAGTACGTTACTTTCCTATATATATTCAGGAATGAGTTGGAGTACGTTACTTTCCTATATATATTCAGGAATGAGTTGGAGTACGTTACTTCCTATATATATTCAGGAATGAGTTGGAGTACGTTACTTCCTATATATATTCAGGAATGAGTTGGAGTACGTTACTTTCCTATATATATTCAGGAATGAGTTGGAGTACGTTACTTTCCTATATATATTCAGGAATGAGTTGGAGTACGTTACTTTCCTATATATATTCAGGAATGAGTTGGAGTGCGTTACTTTCCTATATATATTCAGGAATGAGTTGGAGTACGTTACTTTCCTATATATATTCAGGAATGAGTTGGAGTACGTTACTTTATATATATATTCAGGAATGAGTTGGAGTACGTTACTTTCCTATATATATTCAGGAATGAGTTGGAGTACGTTACTTTCCTATATATATTAGCTGTATATTTGTGAAAGCTAGTGTCTTTAGAAAGTAAAATGTCCAAGTACGGGATGGCTTCAGTATGGAAACTAGCAGTGAATTTCAAAAACTGTGTAGTTGAATTAAAATAGTCCACTAACGCTTCACTCGTGGGCAAGTCACCGTCCAGGAGGATAAAAATATCGTCCAAGTAACGGGTGTAAAAAATCACCTGGTCTTTAAATGGGCAGTTAGTGGACACGTGATCGTGTTCCCATTATGCCATGACTAGATTGGCAACACTGGCCCCACAAGGGGAGCCCATGGCTACTCCAGTTTTTTGCAAATAAAAGTTGTTGTCAAATGTAAAAAAATTGTTAGACAAGACCAGGTCCAACAATTCGTGAACCAGAACCAACTCATTCCCACTACTACCATTAGATCTAAGCACTTGTTCTACCCAGTCCACTGCTATGTCTTGGGGAATGCAGGTGTACAAATCTTTAACATCAATAGTAAGAAAATTGTACCTTGCGTTGAAATCTAACTTGTTAATTTTACCAAGGAATGACCAAGAATCTTTGCAGATCTGTGGAAAGTTGACCAAGTATTTCTGTAAAATGTTGTCAATGATTTTAGCACATGGATAGGTAGGAGAACCACGGCCATCTACAAGTGGTCTCATGGGTGGGTTGTGGACATCCTTGTGGATTTTAGGGATACCAAACAAGCACGGGAAACAAGGGTAAGTTGTTGATAAGTAATTGTATATGTGTTGTGTTACCCTACCCTCGATGAACATTTCCTCAATGTGGTCTTTGATTGTGGTGTACGCTTTATTTATTTCAGAAAGCGAGCTGGTAGAATATGAAGGACTGTCCAACAGGCTAAACATCCTATCTTGACAGTCAACTTCATCGAACACAACAAGACCCCTTCCCTTGTCCGGTTTACAGAATCTAATATTCTGAAATTTAATCCAGTCAAGGCATTCCATTTCTTTTTTATTATTAAAATAAGCACTCGATGTTAAATGGTGTGGTGTTTTGTTGAAGTTTTGACGAATGTCTAATTCGCAAACCAGTTCAAAAATTTGTAAAAGGGGATGGAGTGGGGGTTGTAGGTACTAGGAATCCTAAAATTATTGCCGTCAAGGGGGTAAGAGCCTCCAAACAGCAAGTTCAAGTTAAGCTTCCTAACGTATAATTCTAGGTCTATAATTGATTTGACCAGATCTGCTTTCTGAGCTGGTACGTAAGTGTACCCTTTGGACAATAACTCAACTAGTTCAGGTGTAATATTTGCAGTAGAAAAGTTGTATACATTAAAATCACCTTGTTTGTTCATGAGTATAACAGGAGTGTTAGCAGTACTTTCATTACAAACAGCAGACATGTTATGTGTATTTGTCTCAGTTGTTAAACAAGGGTCACATTGCCCATCAGTAAACCCTGGTGTAGTAACAATGTCAACTTCAAGGCAGTCTCTCAGCGGACTGTTGGCAATGGCTTGATGGATCACTACTGTCTCTGCTTCTGCTTGTTCCTCTGGTGGGAAAAAGCCGCCTGTTGTTTTGGCTTTGCCCCTAAAAAATTAGCGTAGTTGGACCTAAGATTGTAATGCCCAGTTTTTTTATTGTTGTTGTTACAAGAGTGATCTAATAGGTCATAATCTGAGTCAGATGGAGCATTAGAACAGTCAACGGATGGACCCAGAGGACGACCTGCCTGAGCAGAGTTCACATTTGTAGATATTTCACCATTATTGGGTTGAACGGGTTTGACATTCCTTTTTGGGGGCTGCCAAACTTGTGCTGATGGAGGTTTAGGATAAGCTGTCTCATCCTTGTAAGCCTTAAAGTCTCTGTCAATTTTCCTAGTTTTATTGTTTTTCAGTTTACCAAGGTACTGCTCAATACTAGAAAAAATCCTGTTATATTCATATTTATAGCGAACAAACTCTGAGTCCAATTTAATAGTTTCATCGAGTTCTGACACTTGTCTGCTCAGAGCTTCAACCAGTATTGCATAATGTTTGATCATTAAGTTAAGTAACTGAAAGCCTTGCCGATCAAAAAGTACAAGAAGGTCCTTATGGAACTGAGAATTGACTACCAGACCAGTTGGGTATTGATGGTGACGAAGGCCTTTGGGAACTATCTTGAGTTTCAAACATTCTTGAAAGTACGATATCTCTAATTGGGTCTTTTTTAATTTCACTAAAATATTGTCAAAGTTTTTAAGGTTAGTAAAAATGTTGACCTGCTCACCTTGGTACACTCCAGTCATTGAAGGTAATTGATCTAATGCTGCAGAAAAGGTGAAGTTGTCAGTCAACCAGTTGTTAATGTCTGGGATTCGGGTAACCCCTGTGTCGCTTACGCAAATCACAGACTCCGAACGAAAGTTAGAAGATGTATCGCGCTGCTGGTTAAGAACTATAGGTTGTTCCAGGGCTGGAATACTCCTCTGCCCACAGTCAATGTTGAACTGGTCTGTATACTGTAAATTATCAGATCCAATGACTACACTCGCTAATAGTCGTGCCTCATCACTGAAAGGCCGCAGGTTACTAGACACTGCAGCCAAAGGTTGAAGCACTTCTCCGTTCGGAGCTAACGGTACCACCGTACCAGTTAAAGTAGATGTATTTAGAGGAGGAGTCTTAGTAGTATTAATTGGCCATTCAAGATTCTCCATACGGCCAAAAAGCAAGTCTAGTCGTGCCATCAAAGTGGTCAGGACTTGGTTGTTGTTACTGGATTTGGTAACACCTCCAGCTGGTTGGTCATTGCTGATAGCAGCATTCCTAAAAGCTTCAGGAATATCATCCAAAGATGTGCTTAAACTGTGGAAATCTTTCTCTGACGCCATGAAACAAACTTGTAAACTGAACAGGCAAAACAGACTACTGAAAAACAAAATAGAGAAGAAACCACACAGTAGCACAGAACGAAATGATAAAGCGCTTTTCGTTTATTCCAATAAACAAACTTCTTCAGATCAAGAAAAACAAAAAGTCGCAGCTTAAATACTCTCTGGGCTAATACTTACAAAGTCAATTAACTACTTAAAGTGAAAGCTGACTTACAAGACACGCCCTGTTTGCAAACACAACTAGATTAAAAACTGCTTTTAAAGTAAAAGCTAAAAATCCAAATCGACTAAAAGTACAACTAGCGTTGTCTATAAAAAATGTGTAAATCTAGCCTAGTACTAAGCTAGTGAGGCAAAGAAACAGATGCCCTACACTGACCACCTCAAAAAACTCCAGCTTTACTCCGTAGCATATCACCTACTCCGAGGTGATCTCTGCCTAACATATAAAGCTATGTCAAACCCAGAGCTGTTGGACATGCTACACCTAAAGAAATCCCAATCCCTCCGAGCTACCCGCTCTAGGGACCTAAACCTTGTCACCACAATAAATAGGACATGCTGGAGGGATAGATTCCTGTCCCAGAGGCTTCCCATACTCTGGAATAGGCGACCCATCTATGTCAAGCAAAGTTCATTAGCACTCTTCAAGAAAATTCTTGATGAGTGGATGGGAAATAGAAAATACACCCCAGGGATCACTTCTGTGTCTCTGCTCGACAGTGGCACAGGAAAATAACTTTCTTGGGTGGTGTAAGCCAGGGAACCTTGTTGGCTAGGCTTACATAGGCCCTTGAGCTGATAGCCTAGTACCTACCTATGAACCTTAACCTTGTACAAATACAGACAATACCCAGCAGATGTGCTAGGTGTGTAGACAGACAAGAGTTTTTGGTCAGTGGATCTCAGTGACCAACTTGGAACATAGTTGTGTAGAATGTTTTAGTGCTGGACAGGCAGATGGTTGCTGGATAATTTTATAGGTGGTAACAAGTTGTTCATATGTTAGTTGATGAGGCTTTCTAAACAATTTAAGCTTTTCAGTGCTATACAGTGATGGGTTCTAAAAGGGATATTTGCTGCAAATTTAGCACTCTGTTATAGCATTGTTCTATTTTTAATTTTTGTGAAGCCTGGAGGTTAAGAAAGAAGGGAACACTATAAAGAAATGTGGAGAGGAGATAAGTAGTGGCAAGTATAGTTTTAGTTGAGTCAATAAGAGCGTTTTGGCTCTGTAAAGCATCCTTAGTTTTTGATGAGTTTTTCTTATGCAATTTTGTATTTGCTGGTAAAATATAAGATTATCATCTACTATTACCCTAATAATTTGCCATGAGAAGTAACTTCAATGGTTGTTTTGTTTTTTCATGAGAGAGGGATTTAAGGAAAAAAATAGTAGTTTGGTCTTTTTGGGGTTGAGCATCAGTTGTGAGTTATGAAGCCATGCGTCAGTGGCTGTTAAAACTTAACAACTCCCAGTATACAGTCATCTGTAATGAACAAACATTCCATTGGTAAGGAAGGTGTGTGTGTGTGTAATGCCCTAATTAGGGATAGCAGGTTAGTTAATTTGTTCAGGCTCAAACCTGGTATCTCAGTTACAGGAGACAAGAGCGCAAATCCTCTACACCAACTACCAGACTACTCAAAAAATATGACTTTCATGCATTTTCAAAAAATCGTAAACTTCAAGGAAAGTTTACTGCTGCTCATGCTAAGTCTGTTTTCAATGTGCAACTGTTTTGTTCAGCAAATGGTCATCACTGTTTGTGCTTTAGAACTTGAATGCAGTGTTAGTAGCACAACAGGTAGTATACTTGTTTTTGTGGTATTCAATCAACACTGTCACATGTGGCCATATACAGCTATATCATAAAATGGTTAGTCCAGTCTATGACATACATGGCATCTCACTATGTTGAAATGTGTGATGTGACATACATCTCCGGTTCATTGATCAGGTCAGTACATCAGGGTGTCTTCTAGGCCCTTGGTTGCCCCTAGGTTAAGTGATGGACATCACAGATGACATACACATGCTGTGTCCAAACACCTGCCTGAAGGACTACAGCTTGTGAGCAATCATTGACTTGAACTGTGATATTAGTATAATACAAACTGCATCAACACATACCAGAGACTGTTGCCATAGCCAATGCAATACCTGCATTGACGAGACACATGGAGGGATGTGTTACATCAGGAAACAGACACAACACCCAGGTATAATGTGGACATCACACCCTATAATCAGACCAATAGGTTTGTGATCTGTGTCCTGGGGTAGAGGAGGTGGTGGTACATCTACTAGCATGTGGTCACAGTGCTGACTACTCCCTTGACTGTAACACAAGTACTGGGTATGTGAAGGACATGCACATCAGATGACATACCAACATCATGATTCCCAGCCTTCATCATACCAGTGACTGAGTACAATGCATCCTTCTCCATGTACCTCCCTATACATGTTCCAGTGATGTGCAACTCAAGTGTACCACATTTATCACAGTGCTCTGTCATACAGCTTATTGTCCATATCTAAACATTTGTTCTGTGGAATATACATGACTGTCTGATGGTGTGGAACATCAATCAAGTTGTTACATTAAATGCACATGTGCTACCTGTTCACCTTATGCACACACTGCATACATAGGTGTTTGACAACATTAATGGCATGTATATCATTTGTGACAAAGTGATCAAAACAGAAATGTACTGTGTAGATAATTATATTACATATTATAAGTGGTAACACTGAATACAAGTCTGCATATGACAACTTTAACCAAGCTTACTTAGCATAGAAACATAGAAACTAATCACATTCAGACTGTGACTTTGCATACTAGATACATTGTAACAGTTGGCTTCACTATCAAAAAGTAACAAGAAATTTTCAGTCATAGCTTAGCAACTAAAAGAAAAAGTGTATCAGACTGCAGTAGACCAAATGTAAGTACCTGTATTCACAATTATTTCCAGCCTCCATTATTATCAACAATTTCAAAACACAACATGACAACTGGAGATGAATAAAACAACTTTATTATACATCTCTAAAAAGAAATAGCATTTTGGCTCAGTGCCTTCACCTATTTGTTACGTGTGCTTACACCCAGGCTACTAAGTGATACCCGCAGTAGTCAAAACATGTGCTGATACCCAGGATACTAAGTGATACCAGCATTAGTGAGAACATGTGCTTATACCCAGGCTATGAAGGGATACCAGCAGTAGTCAGAACATGTTCTTACAGTATATCCAGGCTACGAAGTGATACCAGCAGTAGTCAGAACATGTGCTTCTACCCAGGCTACTAAGTGACACCAGCATTAGTATGAACATGTGCTTATACCCAGGCTACAAAGTGATACCGGCAGTAGTCAGAACATGTGCTTATACCCAGACTACTAAGTGATACCAGCATTAATCAGAATGGGTCTATATTATTTGAATGAAATTTCAAATTATTGATTAATGTAAACCGAAAATGCCCGAGATCGAATCCTGTATTGTGGGGGTCTGCAATAATTATATATACCAACTCCAAAATCACACTACAGTGTGTAAAGGGCAAATTTCCCGATCTTCACTGTACCACAATCTCACAAAACACACATCGATTTCCAGCATTTTTGCTGTTTACTGTGATTGATATTTTGAACATTCATTCAGATAATATAGACCCGCCAGAACATGAGCTTCTATCCAGGCTAGTAAGTGATACCAGCTGTAGTCAGAACATGTGCTGATACCCAGGCTAGTAAGTGATACCAGAAGTACTCAGAACATGTGCTTAGCCCCTGGCTACTAAGTGATACCAGCATTAGTCATAACATGTGCGTATACCCAGGCTACTAAGTGAGACCAGCAGTAGTCAGAACGTGTGCTTATACCTAGGCTACTAAGTGATACCAGCATTAGTCAGAACATGTGCTGATACCCCGGCTACTAAGTGACACCAACAGTAGTCAGAACATGTTCTGATACCCAGGCTACTAAGTGATACCAACAGTAGTCAGAACATGTGCTTATACCCAGGTTACTAAGTGATACCAGAAGTAGTCAGAACGTGCTTATAGCCAGGCTACTAAGTGATACCAGCAATAGTCAGAACATAAGCTTCTATCTAGGTTAGTAAGTGATACCAGCAGTAGTCAGAACATGTGCTGATACCGAGGCTAGTAAGTGATACCAGAAGTAGTCAGAACATGTGCTTATACCCAGGCTACTAAGTGATACTGGCATTAGTCAGAACATGTGCTTAGACCCAGGCTACTACAGACAAGTACAAATATGATTCCGTCATTGTTCATGTTGGTGTGAATTACCTGAAATGTACCTCCCTGGACTACATGAAAAGAGACATGGAAAAGTTCTCTGATCATGTAGCCCAGGCGGGTATGACCCTGACCCTGAGTAGCATCCTGCCCTCACCAAGAATGATACCACAGTATAAAGAAAAAATGATCAATTTCAACAATTGGCTAAGCTTCTGGTGTCATTCAAAGTGGATCCAGTGTCTGTCAGCCTGGGACGACATGCTCGACAGGCCTCATTGCTTCACAAGAGACGGCTTGCACCTGTCACCCCTAGGCTTTCGAATACTGGCCAAGGCTCTTGCTGCCCCCATAGTGCCTTTTTTAGGCAAGGCTCAAAAGTCAAACCCACCTCTGTAAACAGCACAAATAAAAAATGAGGGTTATGCTACTCAATGCCAGGAGTTTAAATCTCAAAATGCACGCGCTCGAAGCACTCCTCAGTATGGAGAACGTCGACATCGGTACAGTAACTGAAACCTGGTTCAAGGCTCCACAGAGCACCCCAGCACTACTGGGCCACAACTCATACCACACATTTCGGCCACATAACATGGACAGAAACACAAAAGGAGGGGGTGTATCCATATTCATCAAGGATACCTACACCTCCAGGTTAGTGGTGCAGCATGATACCTCCGAGATCATCCATGTGCAACTAACATCAGGCAAATCTGAATGCAAACTGTGGCCTGCTCCAGATCACCCTCCATGACCCAGGACCACCACTCCGCCTTTCTGGAGACACTGAAAAACATGAAGGTCCTACCGATTGGGCAATTTCAATTACCCTACCATTAACTGGGAAAACTACTCAAATACCAACTCCCAGGTCCAGCGCTTCCTGGAATTTATCAACTCAAATGCCCTGGACTAGCTGGTAAACTCCCCTACCAGAGGTGAAAACATATTGGACCTGGTCATCACCAACATGGGCGACAGGTGTTCCACACCGGAGGTCAACCCATCACTGGTTAGATCAGACCATAAACTAATCGCTCTGGATGTCCACACCACACCACCACCTCCAACCAAGGAAACCACAGTGAAAAACTTTTCTATAGCAAACTTCACCTTACTTAAGACAGAGGTGGTAAGTTTCACAGCCCCCACTCTAAAGGATAACATTGCCCAAGATGCAAAAACCTTTACAAGTGCACTCTATGAGCACCTACAAGGATGCATGGATCATGCCATCCCTAGCAAAACCAAGACTCACTCCCCTAAGAGAAGGAAACCAGTCTGGTGGACCCCTGCCATAAACAGGCTATACAATAGGAGGAGGAAACTAGTTCAGAAAAAAAGCAAATCCCAAGAAGGAAAGACATCCCTGATCAGTATTAGTAAGAAACTAAGGTCCCTCATAAAATCCTCCAAGGCTAACTTAGAAAGAAAAATAGCCAAGGATTCGAAAGATAACCACAAAGCCTTCTTTAGCTATGTCAAGAATCTAAGTGGCAACTCCAGATATGCTCTGAGCTAGTGCAAAATAGCACAAAATATACTGAACCCACTGATATTGCCAACATCCTGGCAGATAGATTCAGTGCAAACTTCACCCCCCTCTCACCCCAAAAGGGCCCACAACAATACAGGAAAAGTGTAGTGTCCCATAAATCACAGGTGAAAACAGCCCTTTCAAAAGCCAAAAGCACAGCGTCAGTGGGGCCAGATGGTGTCCCAGGCTACGCCTTGCATGAACTACAGAACGAACTAACCCCCCACCTAAACACACTGTTCAACCTCAGCCTCTCCACAGGTTACATTCTCATAGAATGGCACACAGCAACGGTTATTCTGCTCCACAAAGGAGGGGCCACAACTGACCCTGGTAACTATCGCCCCACAAGCCTGACTAGCCTAGCCTGCAAGGCTATGGAGTGCATCATCATGGAACTCATTAACAAAGACATTGGGAACCTCCAAACATTTGACCCGACCCAGTTCGGCTTTGTTAAGGGCAGATCATGCCTACTAAACCTGGTTGACTACTTCGAGACAGTCACCAAAGCCATAGATGAAGGGAAGGTTGTTCACACAGCCTACCTTGACCTCGCCAATGCTTTTGACACCATTCCCCACTCGGGAATTATAGAAAAACTCACCAGCCTGAACATAAACTCCTACGTCACGAGATGGGTTGCCAACTGGCTTACAGACAGAACTCACAGGGTAAGAATAGCGGGCTCCAGGTCCGACTCTAAACCAGTCACAAGTGGTGTCCCACAAGGCTTGGTCCTGGGACCCCTACTGTTCAGCATATACTTCTCAGAAGTACAGGCAAACACAGGAGGACTATGGCTAACCAAGTTCGCCGATGACTGCAAACTGGGAGCCATAATTGACTCTCCGGCTGACACGGACATTCTCCAAAAGGGCCTTACTGAGACAGACACCTGGTGTCAAAGTCATGGTCTCAAGCTAAATGCCAAAAAATGCATAGTCATCTCATTTGGGAAAAACAAAACACCCATGAATTACCACATAGGTGGCAGCCCCCTTAATACAGAAGAGATAATAAGAGATCTGGGGACCCAGGTAGATAGTAATCTCTCCTTTGACAATCATATTGCCAAAGTAGTTAGGAAATCCTTCTATGTAGCCCATCTACTTACTAAAGGGTTCACATCTAGAAATAAAGAGGTTATAGTGCCCCTCTACTCATCACTCATCAGACCCATCATAGAGTACAATGCCCCATTTGGGATATACTTCACAAGACACTTCCAACAGCTGGAAAGACCACAAAAATACCTCACCAAGAGGATTACTGGCCTCAAACATATGTCCTATGCAGCCCGACTGTAAAGCTTACTCAAAGATGATCTCTGCCTGACTTACAAATTCATGTCCAACTCAGAATTGGTGGACATGCTCCACCTAAAGAAATCCAAGTCACTGCGAGCCACTCACTCTAGTGAGCTAAACCTCTCCACAACAATAAATAGAACATGCTGGAGGGATAGATTCCTGTGAAAGAGACTCCCCATGCTTTGGAACAAAATTCCTAACTACATTAGGCAGAGCCCCTCACTAACACTCTTCAGGAGAAACCTTGATGAGTGGATGGGTAACAGAAAATACACCCCTGGGATCACTTCATTGGCTGTTCTTGACAGTGGCTCAATTAATTAATCAATGGGGTGGCGAAAGCTGACACACACTGGCTAGGCTTATAAATGCCCTCGGGCAGATAGCCTAGTACCTACCTATGGACCTATGAACCTACTAAGTGATAGCAGCAGTACCAGAACATGTGCTTATACCCAGGCTACTAAGTGATACCAACAGTAGTCAGAATATGTGCCTAGACCCAGGCCACTAAGTGATGCCAGCAGTAGTCAGAACGTGTGCTTAGACCCAGGCTACTAAGTGATGCCAGCATTAGTCAGATCATGTGCCGATTCCCAGGATACTATGTGATACCAGCAGTAGTCAGAACAGGTGCTGATACCCAGGCTACTAAGTGATACTAGCAGTAGTCAGAACTTTTTGGTTGGTTTAGAATATCTCGATCACTACAGCTGAATGTTGCATATTCTCATTTTCTGGTACTTGCTATGTGCTACTGACAGATGGTGACCATGCAATCGCCTGTATATGTTTGTTTGCAAATTATTCACTGAAGCAGTCGTGCCGCATCCTGATCTGAATCCACACTGTTCATCTCTCCTCTTACTTTCTGCTACTCTGCATATTCATTTATTAATCACAATCTCCAGAACGTTCATGCAATGTGACAGGAGTTTTCTAACCACTTTGGCAATATGATTATCAAAGGACAGATTACTATCCACTTGGGTCCTCAGATCCCTGTATTGAACACAGGTATGAATGTACGCTTTGCTCTTGAACACTGGCAGTATGAATGTACGCTTTGCTCTTGAACACTGGCACTAGTATGCTTATTCTCCAGTCACTTGGGATACACTTTCTCTCCACATTGAGTCCCCTCCAAAACCAATTCTCTTCTGTCTCACTCTGCATATTTTATGTGACCTCATCTGAACCTGCTACTTTCCCAGACTCCATTTTCCTTAGTTCTATTCTTATTTCTTCTAGCGGGAGGGGGTTCCTGTTCTTATCTCATTGTAGACCATGTCTGGAGCAGTAAAGCTTCTGTGGGGTTTTCTTAATTTAGAAGCTGTTAGAAGTACTCCTTCCATCTGCCTTTGATGTCATGTGGACTGGTAAGGAGGTTGTTGCTGGCATCCCTTACAAAGGATGTCTGACTGTTTTCTTTGTCGTTCTGTCTTTGCCTTGCAACCTGATATACTTTCTTTGTACCATCTACTGAGTCATCTTCCAGAAGCTGGTAGAGTGCCTCTGATGCCTTGTTCTTTGCTACTGAAATGCCTTTCTTAGCCTTTTTGTTAGCCAACCAGTATTCCCTCCTAGTCTGGTCTGTCTTTTTTTTCTCCTATTTTTTTCCTGCAGTCCTTCTTTCTTTCAGTGACTTCCTGGACTTCTACATTTCACCACCAGCTTTCCTTATGCACCTTGTTTCCATGCCTGGCTTGGCTGCATATCTGTTCTGTAGTCCTCACATGTGCTGTTTTGAGACACTGTCATTCTTCTTCAACTCCACCTATTTCTTCCTCTTCTTGAGGTGCAGCTCTGAGCAATTCCATGTACTTTTTCTCCAGTCAACTTCTAGGTGTTCAGCCTGGTCTCGCTTGACCTTAGAGCCTTCTCTGACCACTACTTGCAGCTGATTGGAGCAACCAGTGGTTTATGCTGTGGGCTGAATGTTTCACTGATGATGTTGCATGTTGTATATGTGATCTTGTGACAGTATTTCTGTTTGAACAACGTGTTGGCTGCTATCAAGTCATTTTCCAGGCAAAAGTCTAGAGTGGCCTCTCCATCTTTATTCCTGTTGCCCCACCCATGTGCTTTTGAATGGAGATCACAGTGCAGTGAGAAATGGGAAATTTACCATTTTCTTTAATGTGGTGCGATCTCAGAGTTGCATGGGTCTTGCCCCTCTGCAAAACTGGAAAAAGATTGATTTTTGTGTTTTTTTTAATGTTCAGGTTTTCAGAAATTCGATCATATCGTCTTGCCAATAAGAATTTCATAGATTCATAGGTAGGTACTAGGCTATCTGCCCTAGGGCATTTATAAGCCTAGCTAAAATGTGTTGGCTTTCGCCACCCCTTTAGATTAGTTCCCTGTGCCTCTGTCCAGCAGAGTCACTGAAGTGATCCCCGGGGTCAATTTTCAGTTTCACATCCACTCATCAAGATTTCTCTTGAAGAGAGTCAGTGAGGGGCTCTGCCTAATGTAGACTGGAATCTTGTTCCAAAGCATGGGAAGTCTCTGGGACAGGAATCTATCCCTCCAGCATGTCCTATTTATTATTGTGGTGAGGTTTAGATCCTTATAGCGTGTGGCTTGAGGGGATTTGGTTTTCTTTAGGTGGAGTATGTCCATCAATTCTGGGTTAGACATGGCCTTGTATGTCAGGCAGAGATCACCTCTGAGTAGGCAGTATGCAACTGAGTACAGCTGGAGTTTCTTCAATCAAGCTGCATAGGGCATCTGTTTGAGGCCAGTAATCCTCTTGGTGAGGTACTTCTGTGATCTTTCCAGCTGTCGCAGGTGTCTTGTAAGGTACATCCCAAATGGGGCATTGTACTCTATGATGGGTCTGATGAGTGATGAGTAGAGGGGCACAATAACCTCTTTTGATCTAGATGTGAACCCTTTTGTGATTAGGTGGGCCACATAGAAGGATTTTCTAACCACTTTGGCAATGTGATTATCAAAGGAGAGATTACTATCCACTTGGGTCCCCAGATCCCTAATTACATCTTCTGTATTTAGAGGACTACCACCTATGTGGTAGTAAGTGGGTACTTTTTTTTTTCAAAGGGGATGACTATGCACTTTTTGGCATTTAGCTTGAAGCCATGATTCTGACACCAGGTATCTGTCTCAGCAAGACCCTTCTGGAGGATGTCTGTGTCAGCCGGAGAGTCAATTATGGCCCCTAGTTTGCAGTCATCTGCAAACTTGGGCAGCCACAGTCCTCCTGTGCTTGCCTGTACCTCTGAGAAGTATATACCGAACAGGAGGGGTCCCAGGACTGAGCCCTGGGGGACGCCACTTGTAACCGGTTTAGAGTCGGACCTAGCGCCCGCAACTCTTACCGTGTGGGTTCTATCCATGAGCCAATTGGCAACCCATCTCGTGATGTAGGGGTTAATGTTCAGGCTGGTGAGCTTGTCTATAATACCAGAATGGGGAATGGTGTCCAAGGCCTTGGCGAGGTCTAGACAGGCTGTGTGGACCACCTTTTCCTCATCTATAGCCTTGGTAACTGTTTCAAAGAAGTCTACTAGGTTTAGGAGGCATGATCTGCCCTTAACAAGGCCAAATTGGGTAGGGTCCAGTGTTTGCATGTTCCCAATGTCCACGTTAATGAGTTCCATGATGATGTGCTCCATCGCCTTACAGACCAGGCTAATCAGGCTTATAGGGTGATAGTTGCTGGGGTCCGTTATGGTTCCACCTTTGTGGAGCAAGATAACTGTTGCTGTATGCCATTCCATGGGTATGTAGCCTGTGGAAAGGCTGAGTTTGAACAGTGTGTTTAGGTGAGTGGTTAGTTCATTTTGGAGCTTGTGTAAGACGCTGCCTGGGATACCGTCTGGTCCCATTGATGCTGTGTTTTTGATTACTGGGGCTCTACATTCTTCTGGTATGGTCATGGGCCCTTTTGGGGGTGAGAGGGGGGTGAAGTTTTCCCTGAACCTGTCAGCCAGGATGTTGGCAATATCAGTCAGTTCAGTGTATTTTTTGCCATTCTGCACTAACTCAGAGCAGATCTGAGAGTTGCCACTTAGATTCTTGACATAGCTAAAGAATGCTTTGTGGTTATCTTTAGAGTCTTTGGCAATTTTTCTTTCAAAGTTAGCCTTGGATGATTTTATGAGGGATTGTAGTTTCTTGCTGATACTTATCAGGGATGTCTTCCCTTCTTGGGATTTTACTCTTTTTTTGTACTAGTTTCCTCCTCCTGTTGTATAGCTTATTTATGGCAGGGGTCCACCAGACTGGTTTCCTCTTTTTGGAGGAGTGAGTCTTCATTTTTCTTGGGATAGCATAATCCATACACTCTTGTAGTGCATTAGTGAAGGATTCTGCAGCTATGACAGCATTATCCTTTAGCATGGGGGCTTTGAAATTTTCCTCCTCGGCCTTAAGTAGTGTGAAGTTTGCTTTTGAAAAGTTTTTCATGGTGGTTTCCTTGACTAGGGGTGGGGTCGAGATGTGGATGTCCAGAGTGATTAGTTTATGGTCTGATCTAACCAGCAAGGGGTTGACCTCTGGTGTGGAACACTGGTCGCCCATGTTGGTGATGACCAGGTCCAATATGTTGTTACCTCTGGTGGGAGTGCTGACAAGTTGCTCAAGGGCGTTTGAGTTTATAAACTCTAGGAAGCATTGGGCAAGGGAGTTAGTACTTGAGTAGTTCTCCCAGTTAATGTTTGGGTAATTGAAATCACCCAATATCAAGCTGTTAGGTAGGACCTTAATATTTTCCAGTGTTTTCAGAAATGCTGAACGGGGTCCTGGGACATGGTGGGTGATCTTTAGCAAGCTACAATTTGAAATGCAGTTTTGCTCACTGTTAGTTGCACATGGATGGTCTCTGAGGCATCGTGCTGTGCCACTAAACTGGAGGTGTGGGTATCCTTGATGAATATGGAAACACCCCCGCCTTTTGTATTTCGGTCCGGGTTCTGTGGCCAAAATGCATGGTATGAGTTGTAGCCTGGTAGAGCTGGGGTGCTCTCTGGAGCCTTAAACTAGGTTTCTGTTACTGCAGAGATATCAATTTTCGCCATATGAGGAGTGCCTCGAATGCATGCATTTTGAGGTTTAGACTTCTGGCATTGAGTAGCATTACCCTCGGTTTTTGGTTTCTTGTGCTGTTTATGGAGGTGGGTTTGTCTTTTGAGCCATGCCTAAAAAAGGCACTATGGGGGCAGGAAGAGCATTGACCGGTATTCAAAAGCCTAAGGGTAACAGGTGCAAGCCGTCTCTTGTGAAGCAACGTGGCTTGTCGAGCATGTCATCCCAGGCAGACAGACACTGGATCCCTTTTGAATGACACCAGAAGCTTAGCCAATTGTTGAAATTGAGCATTTTTTCTTTATACTGTGGTATCATTCTTGGTGAGGGCAGGATGCTACTCAGGGTCAGGGTCATACTGGCCTGGGCTATGTGATCAGAGAGCTCCTCCATGTCTCTTTTCATGTAGTCCAGGGAGGTACATCTCAGGTCATTCACACCAACATGGACAATGACAGAGTCATATTTGTACTTGTTCTGGAGTGACCTGAGTGCTTGTGTTATGTGGCGGATCCTGGTACCCAACAGACAGCCTACAGTAACCTTCTCCTTGTTCAGCCTAGTGAGTGGGACGTCAGTGTGCCTGACTATAGAGTCACCTATTACTAGTGTGTTGGGTGTGTTATTTTGCCTTAAGGGCTGTGATTGCATGGTACGCTGATTTTGTGATGTATGTGTTTCGTGGTTTGTGTTGGGGATGGAGGTTGCTTGGATGTCTGCTTTGGAGGTCTCTGCTGCTTTTCCAGATTTTTATTTAGAGCCTCTGAGTAAGTTTTTGTGTATTTGTGTGTTTTTTGCCGGTGCAGGTATGATAGGTCTATGTGAGACTGGTGGTGTGGTGAAGGTATTTTCCTTCTCCTCATGACTGACTGTTCCAGTCTTGGGTTGAGGGAGCTTTGTCTCCAGTTTGGCTGTATAGTTGCATCTCTTGCATATATTTGTATTAGGTGGTAGGAGGAGAGGGTTGTCTGTGTACATTAGGCAGTTGTAACATTGCCTCAAGATGCCCAGATTCACCAGTTGGACTGTAGAGTACACCTGAAACTGCCCTTTGGACATGCCTGAATAGGTAAAGTGAACTGTTTTACTGATTGTCTGGTAGGGACGAATAGAGAACCTTGCCCTTCTGTAGAGTATGGGGTGGGGGTCTAGTGCTAGGGTTTATTAGTGCTTGCTATGAGTTTTGAGCAAGTGCTGGCCTGTAAAATGAATGGTTTGAGTGCTTAAGTTGAAAGTTTGACTAGTTCCAAGGGAAAAATTGAAGAGGAGACTTTGTGGAGCTGGGAAAAGTTTAACCCTAGCTAACTGGCGCTGCCCAGCATGCAAAACCGCACAAATGCAGGTTTTATAGCAGGGAAATGAAAGAGATAGAAATTAGCCCAAAATGGCCAATAAACTACTAATTTCTGAGCTGAAACCACTCCTCCAGGGACAGATAGGCTGCTCAAAGCTCTACTCTCTCATAGCTGAACAGAGAAACTTCCTTCTATCCAAGTAAGGTATGGGCAACACAGGAACTTGTAACACAGCCCTGAATTCAGCAAGAATCTGAAAACTGGACTATACTAGCTTAGAAAGGCAGGAAACAAGTATATATTTTTGTTTTTTGTTTTTTTTTCACAAAATAAAGCAAATACAGTCAAATAAACACTTTAAATGCACAGAAATGGCTATCATCCTTGAGTGTGTAGCCTACAACAGTTAAAAAACGATAATTTAAACACAAAAATGACTTTGTTAAAGTGCAGGCAATAACGTTTGTGAAAATTCGATCAAGTGACAGATCTGTGTATATGTGTAAGTATATATATATATATATATATATATATATATATATATATATATATATATATATTCATGTGTTTGTCTGTGTGTGTATATCCCCCTCTGTCTCTGTATATATGTATGTGTGAATGTGTGTATGGATGTGTACCTATCTATACACACATACATATCATACGATATACATATACCTATCATAGGATCATAGGAAGTTACTAGGCTAATGGCCTTAGGGCCCTTACAAGCCTAGCCAGGTTCTACCCTTATTTCCACAAACAGCACATATTGCCCCTGTCCAAGAGGGATACAGGTGGAACACCCGGTGTGAATTTACAGTTACCCATCCAATTGTCCAAATTGCATTTGAAGAGGGCCAATGAGGTGCTCTGTTTGACATGAAGTGGGAGTCTGCTCCAAAGTTGTGGTAACCTCAGGGAGACAAATCTGTCCCTCCAGCAGGTTCTATTAATGTCACATACCAGGTTAAGGTCTTTAGAGCGAGTAACCATGTGTACCATTTGACTTACGGATATGCAACATTTCCAATAAAGCAGGGTCAGAGATTGCCTTGTATGTAAGGCAGAGATCGAATCTGAGTTGTCTGTATGAAACAATAAAGTGACATTGATTTCAGATAATCCACATAGGACAGATGCTGAAGACCTTGAATTTTCTTTTTCAGGAACCTTTGTGGTCTCTCTAATTGCTGCAGGTGCTTGAAAAGGTACATACCAAAAGGGGATTTGCACTCAATTACTGGCCTAATTTAGGAAGAGTACAGGGAGGTTATATATTTTTTTCCTGCAGGCAATGTGGCAATGTCCTTATTTATGAAATGAGCAACATAGAATGCCCTTCTTACCACTCTGTGTGTATGAATATATATTGAGACTACTTAAAAATGAAAAAACAAACTTGGAAAACTGCTAAGGAAACTCAGTCAACTGGCAAGAACCAACAATTTATTGAAGTGCTTTTCATCACTCTTAATTGAGAGACTTCTTCAGATAAAAAAGAATGTTAATTCTACAGTTTAAATAGTCTGCTAGTGTAATAATGTGATTCATAGAACCATATGACTAGTAAAGACACAAATCACATGACAACAGCCTTCCCATGAATATGCAAAACTTAAAATCTTGTCTTTCTACACCTATTTCAAAAAATTCTTCTTTCTTTAGCCTCATTTATTAATTTTAAATACATTCAACATTGATAGTCTAAAAGTTTTTCCAAAGGTGGATAACTATACATTTCTTGGCATTGAGCTTGAACCCATGGCTCTGGCACCAAGCATCTATTTCTGTAAGGCCCTTTTGTAGAATATCCACATCATTTGGGGATTCAATAATGGCTCCCAGTTTGCAGTCATCTGCGAACTTTGTTAGCCAGAGTCCCTTAGTGTTGGCCTGTACTTCAGAGAAGTAGATGCCAAACAAGAGCGGCCCCAGGACTGAACCCTGAGGTACTCCACTTGTCACTTGTCTGGAGCTGGATTTGGAGTCTGCTACTTTTACAGTGTGGGGTCTGTCAGTAAGCCAGTTGGCAACCCATCGAGTGATGTACGTTCGTAAGTTCATATGGCGCTACATGTACTGGTAGCAGATCTAAATATGGCTATAGTTTTTTTTTTGTTAGACCCAGTGCTCCTATTACTGTTATTGAAACTGTCTGGGTATTTTTACTCCACATTGCTCTTGTTTCTGTTTGCAAATCTTGCTATTTCTTGATAGTTTATAACTTTGTGTCTCACTGTATTTAAGACACTGTAATGGCAATGTGTAGTGATTTTAATAATCAATACCACGTTTGCCTTTTTTCATGAATTACTATATCTGGTGTTCTTGCATCTACTTTTTTGGACTGTTGGTAATGGGTGATCCAATCTGATGTACGCTTCATCATTCTCTGTAATACTTTGTGGTTTGTGTTCCCATTGCTTATCAGCTACTTCTGTATTGTGGTGTTTGCACAATCCTCAATGGAACAATATTGCCACACTATTGTGCCTTTCAGTGTATAGGCCCTGTACCATGAGTGTATCACACCCAGCAATAAGGTATGTGACTGTTTGTAATTAGTTTTTACAGAACCTACATTTGTCTGCTTCTCCTACATGTTCAATGGACTTTGTAGATCAATGTGTCCATAGTCCACTATGCTGTGCTGCTTTTATTAACCTTTCATCCCCTGGTTTCAGCTCACCTCCCCATATCCATTCCTGTGTCAAATTCTTATTCCCATGAGGTTGTTCCAGGAGATCTCTATACTTCGTACTATAATTATGGCTTTTCCACATTTCCTTTCTTCTCATCTGATCTTTCTTCTTATATATTTTCTTTTGTTTTTTTGGCACATTCAGTAGCTCTATAATTTTTGTTGACTTCTGGTTTGATTTCCATTCCTGCTTGCCAGTTGAATGCTTCTGCTAAACTAAGTAGAGTGGTCATCTTAGACTTCCGCTCCTGATGTTTTAAAACTTTCAGGATTGTTTGGATCTAATGAGGTCCCTGGATATGTCTGCAGCCCCACTACTGCAAATCTATACATGTAATTATTTTTGAGGAGGCCCATACTGCCTTCAGGGTGAGGGATATATAACCTTGGTGTACACTGATGTTTATATCATTTGGTAAGTGTGAAGCATTTTTATTGTTTTTCTTTCCAACTGATCCAATGTCTTTTGGGGACATCCAATCCCACCAAAACTGTAACTTAAAACAAGCTGAGTTAGTTGGTTTATAGCTTGGACTTTATTCCTAGATGTTTTCTTTTCTTTTTTTTTTTACAAGAAACGTCTTTATTAAAGTATCACTTATAACATAGGCAATCATACATTTATATAAAAATGAAAAGAAATCACATTGACATATTTTTATTTGCAAGCATTGTACATCACTTATA
Source organism: Protopterus annectens (assembly GCF_019279795.1). Taxonomy (NCBI): domain Eukaryota; kingdom Metazoa; phylum Chordata; order Ceratodontiformes; family Protopteridae; genus Protopterus; species Protopterus annectens. Next base: position 1,857,913,471 of record NC_056732.1, read on the forward strand.
AACTCTCCAGTCATTGCTAGTTAAGCATTACATAGCTCATTCACATCTTGCTTTCTTTTAAACCTCAGTCCTCCTCCCAAACATTATTTGGCATGTATTGTTCCCAGAATTCCCATTTTTCCATGTAACTTGCTCCTACTCTTTTCTATGTATCCCATTTCTAGTTGTTTTATCTCTGCTACTATATTGACATATTCTAGTACAGTTGGTTTAGGTTTCGATTTCCATTTTTTAGTAATTGCTTTTTTGGCAACCACCATAACTAGACTCAGCAAGGCCTTCCTATGTCTAAGCAATTCCATTTCTGTATCACAGCTCAAATAAAATGACTTCCTTAGTTACACCAACTTGCTCACCCAGTATCTTTAAAAGAGTAGTCTACCAACTCATTACACTCCAAAAAGTATGTTCCCAATTACCTCTTTCTTCTTCATCACATCTCCAACGTTTGCTATCTATCTGAGGAAAGATTCTTTGGAGTCTACCTGGGGGGTAAAATACCTATGTAAACTCCTCCAAGCAAAAATCCTAAGTCTTTGCACTTTGTTACATATTTGGGAGTCATACATATAACTCACATTGTTTCTTTTTGAATTGCTTATTCAGTCCCTCATCCCAATCCTTTCTAATCTCCTCTGATTGAGTCTTATAGTTATCATGCAATATTTTATATGTCCTACTAATTTTCCATTTTTAACAGCAGCAACTGATCTAAATTCTTCTCTCTTTGCCTATACTCTGATATCAGTCCTTGATGGTGAAGGCAATCTCTTGCCTGCAGTCAAAATGTATTCTTGGCCCCTTCCCGTTCTGTGGACTTTCCATCTCTAATTATTTGCTCCCAGTACCTTGGTTCCTTAGCCTGTTTTCTCCAGTAGATTCCAGCCCCAGTTTGATATTCTCTGTATCTTCATTTGCAGAATCTACTTTCATAGGTTCATAGGTTCATAGGTTCATACTAGGCTATCTGCCCGAGGGCATTTACAAGCCTAGCCCATAGTTTTGTGGCTTACGCCACCCCTTTAGTATGGGGAACTATACCCATTATTTTGCTGTGCCTCTGTTGAGCAGTGACACTGAGGTAATCCCTGGGGTATATCTGCGATCTCCCATCCATTGGTCAAGATTTCTCTTGAACAAGGCCAGCGAGGTGCTCTGCCTCACATATACCGGGATTTTATTCCACAGCATAGGGAGTCTTTGGGTGATGAATCTATCCCTCCAGCACGTCCTATTAATAGCCGTGTCGAGGTTTAAGTCTCCGCCCTTGTGGCTCTGACGGATCTAGATTTTTGAGGTGAAGCATATTCATCAAATCTGGGTTTGACATGGCCTTGTATGTTAGGCAAAGGTCACCTCTGAGCAAGCGGTAGCGACTGAATAGAGCTGGAGTTCTTTCAGTCGGGCAGCATAGGACAGATGTTTGAGACCCTTTATCCTTTTGGTGAGGAACTTTGTGGCCTCTCCAGCTGCTGCAAGTGTCGGGTCAGATACATTCGAATGGGGCATTGTACTCAATCATTGGTCTGATGAGTGGTGAGTATAGGGAGACTATGACCTCCCTTGATCTAGATGAGAATCCCTTCATGATAAGGTGGGCAATGTAGAAGGTCTTCCTAACTACTTTAGCTACATGGGTGTCGAATGACAGACTACTATCAACCTGGGTCCCCAGGTCCCTGATAACTTCTTCTGTACTCAGTGGATTGCCACCTATTTGGTAGCTAGGGGTAACCTTGTTTTTCCCGAAGGGTATGACTATGCATTTTTGGCATTTAACTTTAGGCCATGGCTCTGGCACCAGTTATCCGTTTCTGTGAGACCCTTCTGAAGGATATCTGTGTCAGATGTGTTTTCTACTATGGCGCCCAGTTTGCAGTCATCTGCAAACTTTGTCAGCCATAACCCTCCTGTGTTTGCTTGTACTTCGGAAAAGTAGATGCCAAACAAGAGTGGGCCCAGGACTGAGCCCTGTGGTACACCACTTGTGACAGGCTTTGAGTCTGACATGGCGCCAGCAACTCTGACCCTGTGGGTTCTGTCACTCAGCCAGTTTGCAACCCATCTTGTGATGTATGGGTTAACATTTAAGCTGATGAGTTTTTCAATGATACCCGAGTGGGGTATTGTATCAAAGGCCTTCGCCAGATCGAGGTAGGCTGTATGGACTGCCTTTCCCTCATCAATGGCTTTGGTGACTGTTTCGAAAAAGTCAACCAAGTTTAGAAGGCATGATCTGCCTTTGACAAAGCCAAACTGGGATGGATCCAAAGTCTGCAAATTCCCTATGTCTTTATTTATGAGGTCCATTATGATCCTCTCCATGGCTTTGCAGATAAGGCTTGTCAAGCTAATGGGCCGGTAATTTCCAGGGTCGGTGGAGGCACCGCCTTTGTGAAGTGGGACCACAGTTGCAGTGCGCCACTCCCTGGGTACGTATTCAGAGGTAAGACTATGATTAAACAGCTGTCCTAGCTGTGGGTTTAATTCCCCATTGAGTTCGTGGAGCACACAGCCGGGGACACCATCAGGTCCCATGGATGCTGTGTTTTTTGCTTTGGAGAGAGCAGTTCTCACTTGGGCGTTGGAGATGTTTGGGGGGCTGCAATCGCTTGGTATAGATATCTCTCCTTTTGGTGCGGAGGGGAGAAGTTTGCACTGAACCTGTCAGCCAGTATGTTGGCAATGTCTGTAGGATCAGTAATCTTCACATCATTTTGAACTAGTTCTGAGCATATCTGGGAGTTTCCTCCCAGGTTTCTAACATAGCTAAAGAAGGCCTTATGATTGTCTTTTGAGTCTTTAGCTATTTTTCTCTCAAAATTTGCTTTGGATGATTTTATGAGAGCTCTTAGTTTTTTACTTATAGTGATCAAGGGTGTCTTACCTTTTAAGGATTTTACTCTATCTTGTAGTAGCTTCCTCCTTTTGTTGTAGAGTTTGTTTATGGCTGGGGTCCACCAGAGTGGACGCTTGCCTTTGGTACAAAGAGTCTTTGTTTTGCTTGGGATTGCCTTATCCATGCAGTCCTGCAGGTGCTGGTAGAAGGCATTTGTAAGTGATTCAGCAGCTTGAGTACTGTTTTCCGTCGGCTCGGGGGCCTTAAAGGAGACCACACTAGTCTTTAGAAGTGTGAAGTCGGCTTTCGAGAAGTTCTTTACTGTGGTCTTTTTTATTTCAGGTGGGGGTGGGATGAGGACCTCCAGCGAGATTAGTTTGTGATCTGATCTCACCAGTGAGGGGTATACTTCCGGTGTTGAACATTGTGCTCCCATGTTCGTGATGATGAGATCAAGTATGTTTTCTCCTCTTGTGGGGATGGTGACTAGTTGTTCCATGGCATTTGAGTTTATGAATTCCAGGAACTTTTGGGCTAGGGTGTTTGGGCTTGAGTAGTGTTCCCAGTCTATATTAGGGTAATTGAAGTCACCTAGTATGATGGTGTTTGGTGATACATTTATCCCCTCTAGTGTTTTCAGGAAGGCCATGTGAGGTTCCTGAGTTTGTGAGGGTGGCCTGTAACATGCTACAATTTGCAGAGCAGTCTTGCCTATGGTTAATTGCACCTGGATGGTCTCCGATGCATCGTGCGTTGCCACCAGTCTTGAGGTGTGGGTGTCTTTGATGAATATGGATACCCCCTCCTTTCTTGGTATTGTCCGGATTTTGGGGCGGAACGCATGATAAGAGGTAAAACCTGATAGTGCTGGGGTGCTCTCAGGAGCCTTGAACCAGGTTTCTGTCACTGCACAGACATCGATGTTCTCCATACTGAGAAGGGCCTCGAGTGCGTGCATTTTGAGATTTAGACTTCTGGCATTGAGCAGCATTACCCTTAGTTTTTTCCTTTTTGTGTTCTAGGGTGGTAGGTTTAGAATTTGAGCCTTGCCTAAAAAAGGCACTATGGGGGTGGCAAGGGCCTTTTCCATTATCCTGAATCCCAGGGGTGACAGGTGCAAGCCGTCCCTTGTGAAGCAGCGTGGCTTGTCCAGCATCTCATCCCAGGCAGACAGACATTGGATCCCCTTTGAATGACACCAGAGTTTAAGCCAATTGTTAAAGCTGATCATCTTATCTCTGTATTGTGGCATCATTCTTGGTGAAGGTAGGATACTGCTCAAGGTCAGGGTCATACCTGCCTGGGCTACATAATCAGAGAGCTCCTCAATGTCTCTTTTCATGTAGTCCAAGGAGTGCGTCTCAGGTCGTTTACACCAGCGTGGACAATGACTGAGTCATATTTGTACCTGCTGTTGAGAGACCTGAGTGCTTGCGTTATGTGGCGGATTCTAGCGCCCGACAGGCAGCTTACTGTGACCTTCTCCTTACTCAGTCTGGTGAGCGGGACGTCAGTGTGTCTGACTATGGAGTCACCAATGACTAGTGTGTCTGGCATTGTGTTTGGCCTTAAGGGCTGTGACTGTTTGACACTCTGACTGTGAGGTCTATGTGTTGCAGGTGTTGTGTTCTGAGGTGGTGGTTGTTTGGGTGTCTGCTTTGGTGGCCTCTGCTATTTTGGTAGATTTTTGATCAGAGCCGCCGAGTATGTCTTTGTGTGTTTATGTGTATGATTTGAGGTTGTGATGGTACTATGTGAGACTGGGTCTATAGTGTGTGTGGTAACCTTCTCCTCCTGACTGGTCTTGCCAGTCCTATGTTGAGAGAGCTCAGCCTCCAGTTTGGCCGTATAGTTGCATCTCTCGCATGTATTTGTGTTTTGTGGGAGGAGGAGAGGGTTGTCTGTGTACATGAGGCAATTGTAACATTGCCTCAATATTCCCAGGTTCACCAGCTGAGCAGGAGAGGACACTAGCAGCTGATCCTCGACATGCTAGAAGGACTAGACAAAAAACTTTAAAAGAGATTCCGGGGACGTGGTGACCGAGAAATGGGGGTTTGCCTTTTGGGGTGCTATCTATAAGAGTGCCGTATCAAGGTAATAAGTACTGTAGGAGCAAGTGCTAGGTTTAACAGATAGAGAAAAGTCTACTTGGAGTCAAGTAGAGATGATCTTTTAGGTATTAGAGAAAGTGCTAGTAACAGGGATGCTTAAAGGTAAGATTGAAAAGAATGCACTCTGCAGTGTGCACTAGAGAAGTTAGATATGAAAGTAGGTAACTTGAGTTTTACCTGTTTAAAAAGTTAAGGTTTAGTGGAGAGTTACTATTTTTAAAACAGCAAGATGGACTGAAAGGGGTGGTTACTTTTGTATTTTGGTACTATGAAATACTGTAGGATGGCCAATAAATTTAAATAATTGAAGGGGTGGGATTTCAAAAGTGATGGTTTTGTGATTACTCACATAAGCCAGTGAAAGTAGAGAGAAATGAGATATATGGTCAGATTAACATAAGAGGCGGGCAACTAGAAAGACAGTGGTATTTAACAAGACAACTTAAATGGGTGGGAGGGAGGGGCAAAATTCTGCCTGACTCAGAACAGAGAGAGCTGTGGTCTCTTTTGAAGTTTTAATATGCTGTTAAACAGAATGCAAGCAAAACACAAGGTAAAAAATTCTTGTTTTGGCTTAAGTTTTTAGAATACTTACTGCTACTTTATGAATTTAATATTCTGTATGGTAACTGTTATTTTCCTTATGGATTCACATCAAAAATCCCAGTCTCTCTTTATTTCTTGAGCTTCCCCCATTTCATCATCCCTTTCCATTTTTAGTTATAGCTTAATACTTGTGCTATGTACAGGTGGCTTAACAGTGTAGTTGTGAAATACCCCTTCAAATCACATAGTCCCAAACCACCTTGTTCTGTCTGAAGGATTAATTTAGCCCACTTGACCCTTGCACTATTCCCCTCTGTGATGAAAGCCTTCAATTCTTTATTAATTGCTGTCCACAACTTCTCCTCTGGTTATGAAAATATGCTTGGCCTGTGTATAAAACTAAAGTGACTAAAAACATTTTCATTGCGTTATCTTGCTATCTATATCTATTCTAATATCACCCATCCCATCCAACCACTACCTTTCTTTCCACTCCACTAACTACCTTGATTATAGCAAGCTCAGATGCTCATAAGCCTAGTACTTATTATAAAGCAGGAACTTCTCATTGTTACATTTGTTAATGTCTGTTATGTACTTCACAGATAAAGATTCTAGTTGTCTACTGATGTACTATGTTCTTCATCTGTAAATATGTTGTAAGTAATTGCTATGTAAATTGTTAATCACTATGTAATCCAATGTAACTACTGTCTGTTTATTTTACTGTGGAGATTTTCTCCCCGGGCCTCCGCTGAAAATGGACCTATGTCCAGTCGGACACTCCCGGTCAACAAATATAAATAAATAAATATCCATAAAACAGACTTTACAGTTTCTTAGTTTTTGTATTACCTTTTTTTAGTTTATTCCCACATATTATTAGCTTCCATAACAGAATTCTTTTTAACCCATACTCCTAAATATTTCATTTTATCATGTCTCCATAAACATGGGTGTTGCTGAATTAATTCATGCGTGGGTACATAGCTTTACAGCTATTGCTTTTGTTTTTATCATATTAATTTTGTATCCATTAAAGACTTGAATCTGGTTCAGAATGTTACACAATGCTGAACTGCCCTTCTCTGGTTTTATCAAGTACAAAATAATATCTGTAAATAAAGCAAACTTTTCTTGATTACCTTACCAATTATTTCCTTAAATTTCCGAGTCCCTTTTTTCTTTGCCAATGGTTCTAAATATAATGCAACTAACAATGGGGAAAGAGGATAACCCCTGCTTGGTTCCTTTGTTCAAACACAACTTATCAGAAAGGAACCCACCACTTAATTTTCACCTCTGATCCTTCATATATCCTACTAATTAACCTTATTACCATGTCAGGAATTACAAATGCTTCCACTGCCCTTCTCATAAATCCCAATGCACTCTGTTGAATGCTTTCTCTGCATCACGACCTACCAACAGCAGTGATATTTTCTTACATTCTGCTTCCCTCTGGATTATCATTGTTCTGTTAATGTTGTCAAATGTTTGTCCTCAGTCTACAAAACTACATTAATCTATATCTATCAAAGAATGGCATCACTCTTGCCACTCTTTTAACTATTATAGACATAAGCACTTTATAATCATGCTTTAGAATCAAAATGGGACTATATGAAGCTGTATCAGATGGATCTTTTCCATTTTTAGGTATTACAACCACCGGACAGCGTTCTTCCAGTATGTTTGTGCTTGCCCTCCTCTTAAAATAATGTTAAACAAAATCTTCCAGCTCTTTATCACTTCTTTTCTCCTCACTTCCAAACTTCCACAGGATATCATCTGTTCCTGGAGACTTTCCTGCAGATTGGTTTTACATCATCGCTGCTATCTCATCCCCTCCTATCATCCCCTCCTATCCTAACTGTTAATAATTGAGCCCCAGCCACCTCGAACCTTGTCATATGTAATTCTTCCATAATCATTTCCATTTGTACTTTATTTTGAATGCCACAGTTCTCTGTTTAATATAGCTTTTCATAAAATTTCCAAAATACTTCTAATAGCTCTACAGGATTTCTGGTTAATTTCTTTGTTATAGGCTAAGCTTGACAACAACCCTTTCTACTTTCTGTTGCCTGAGCCATTGTCTGGAGTTATTATCAAAAAAAGACTTGCTCAACAGCACTCTTTCTAAACTCATGCATATTACCCAAGTAATCTCTTATTTTCTCTTCAGCACTTGGCAGTTGTGCCTCTTCTTGTTCTGTGAGATGTGGAAACACCTTTTTTAAGAAAATAGTACAGCTTTTTCAAGTACATGAAGATTCAAATGCTGGTTCTTGCAAGCAACCATAAAACCCTGTAATTTAGCTCACTACACATCAGCACCTTAAATAGTTTATGAACTTCACCCGTGTTCCATTTTGTATTAGAAAGAAACTACTATTAAAAGAAATCCAAGTTACCCTGCAACACGACCTCCATGGCTGCTGCATGCTGTAACCACCACTGGTCTACTGAATCAAGTATATGCTGTATTTACCTATTCCCACAATTTACTTCACTGGAGATCACACCTCCTCAGTCAGCTGCCTGCTATTCTTATCACCCCTGAAACACTTGCTTTCTTGACCTCTCTGGAGTCCCCCTTCCTCTAAAGTGTTTCATCTGCCCCCTTCCACCTATACAGTTAGTGCACCCACCTGCTAGTAATCACCCTTACGATAGGCAAGCTACTGCTGTTAGCCTCTTTCACTACCCTCTCGCCTGACTAAATGATCCCATGGTTTCCTCCTGTTTACACACAACTATAGCACTTTTTCTCAGTCCTCATATTTGCCTCCTGTTGTTTAACTTTCATTTTCCTCTTGCTATGCTTGTCCCTCACATTCAACGCTATACACCCACACACTGCATTATTTCTAAATGAGGTTTACAGACAAAGCAATTGATACTTTTTACTTCTACTGAGCACTCACCTAGTCTGATTGGACCCACTCCATTCACCCTCACTGTGCTTGGGCTCACTCCTCTCCCCTACCCTATCCCCATTCCCAACCACCTTCGCTTTCCTTAGGTTTATACCTTACCAAACCACACCCCCTACCCCTCAGCCAGTCACACTAACCCTTCTATAGTTACCACACCTAACTCCCCCTCCCTCTCCCCAGTACATCCTCACACTGTCACAAATCTACTCCCTACTTACTAATGCTCTCCATCCACCTTCTCTACCACCTGCATATCACCACCTCCCTTGAATCACACACACTCAATCACCTTCCCTCACCCACTCTTCTTCTCTTCGCCTCGCACCTATGCCCCCACACCTATACAAACATCTGTCCACATCTCTACAACACACCAACCTCTCTCTTCTTACCTCTCAAACACTTACCCATACACTGTTACACTCCTGCTGCATTTAGATATGTAAAACTGACCAAGCTCAGACAACTTTTACTACATTGCATAACCCAAATTAAACTCCTTGCCGACATCCATCCCAATCCAGGACCACAGACTGGCTTCCCCTACTACACTGCAAACCCTCCAAGCAACCACTCAGCTCACCCAAGTCACCACACTTCTAACCACAACCCCTTCCCCCCACTTCCAAAAACCTGTACAAAGGGCCTACTCTATCAGTTTCAATTTCCATGGCATTATAAATAAAATCACTGAATTTCATGCAACCCTGAACATCTACTTACCATGCATTGCTTCAATTACTGAAACTTGGTTAAAGCCACACGTTAAAGACAAGACATAATTACAACCAGCTATAACATAATAAGACTAGGCAGACTAAACAAAAGGGGTGGGGATGTTACCATTATCTACAAAGACACCCTCAAAATTGAACAATTAAATGGTGCCCCTCACAACCTACCAAACTCCAAAATCCTAGCAACTTGACTAGTGATTAACCCACACAAAACTATTGTTATCATAACAGCCTATCTCCCCCTGGCAACAACTTACCCGTCATTGAAAATCTTCTTTCTTGGGCATCATCTACTTTCAACCAAGAAACAATTATCCTTGGTGACTTCAACTTGGATTGGCACTCCTGTTACTATAAAAACCATTTCCTAATTCCAAACATTTGCAATTTCACCCAAACTATATCCTGCCCAACTTGATTAGACAAACATTCCAAAAGGCAGTCTACACTTGATTGGATACTGACTAACAAGCCCATCCTAGGGTACCTAGCTGGCTGCCTCCCAGACTCCCTCAGTGATCACTCACCAACCTTCCTGTACAGGAAATGAGCACAGTCCCACAATAACATAATATATAAATTCATCCGTAACAAGAAAAATTTCTCCCCTTCCACTTTTAACCAACTACTTCAACAAAGCAACTGGTTACCTCTTAAAAACCTCCCACTGGATCAGGCTGTGCAATACTTCAATAACACCTTTCTCAATATAATAAACAACCTCACACCCACAAGAAAAATAAGACTAAAACCTAAGCACATATCCTGGCTAACTAGCAACACCAAATCTCTACTTAGAGAAAGAGACAAAGCATAGTTAGCATATCACACATTCAAGGATGATACAGACCTCAATACATATCGACAACTCCTGAATCTAGCTAGGAAACACATAATAGACAAACAATCTTACTTCCACACAGTGCCAACAAATCCATCAAAACAACCCCCAAAGCTCCTGGCAAAACATTACCAAACTTCTCAACCCTGGCTATGTCCCTACCCCTCCACCTGTCACCCCAAACACAATAGACCCCATAGCCACACAATTCAACATTCACTTCATTAATACAATCCCATCTCTCCTAGATAACCAGCCAATGCAACCTTTATCCATACCCACTCCCCCTTCAACTTTCCCCCACCCATTTACATTTACCCCTGTCCAAACTAGATTCATTAAATTACTCCTTTCCAAACTCAAACCCTGCTGTCTATGAGCTGACCTACTACTCACTGAATTTCTCAAAAATAGCAGCCCCCTCTATTGCCTATCCCATATCAGTTCTGATCAACCATTCAGTTGCAAAGCAACACGTCCCCTATCTATGGAAAATATATCAAATTATTCCCCTTCACAAAGATGGTACCTCTAAAGAACTAATTAACTACCGTCCCATAGCCAGTCTCTCCCCCCAGCTAAAATCTTGGAAAAATGTATTCACAACCAACTCCTCAACCATTTCCTCCATAACAACCTCCTTTCCCCCACCCAGCATTGCTTCAAGCCTAAACATAGCACCATCACAGCCCTTATATCTTTTACCAACACCATCTAAACTCTCTTAAATGATGTCCAAATGGTCTCATCCATTTTCCTGGATATGTCAAAAGTCTTTGACACTGTTTCTCACCAAATCCTACTCAACAAACTGTCCTCCTATGGCCTTAGCTCATCTGCCCTGTCCTGGTTCCATAGCTATCTCTCTAACCATCAGCAAGCTACTAAATGGGACAACACCGTTCCCCCCTTCTCCCCATATCTGTTGGTGTACCCCAAGATTCCATTCTTTGCCCCCTTCTCTTTACAATTTTTGAAAACAGCCTCAGCTGTGCAACCCAACTAGCCTCCATTGTCGAGTACATAGATGATTCCACACTTATTTGCTCAGCCCCCACTCCCCAGGAACTACAATCAAAAATGCAAACATCTTTCCAAGATACAGAAAAATACCTCACTGATCACCAACTCATACTAAACCCTAACAAAAACAAAATAATAGTTTTCAGTTATAATAAACCAAAAACATGCCAGTCCCCTCTAACTATACTCTCCTCAAATGGCACCAAGATAGTACCCACAAGCCAAACTGAACTTCTAGGTGTCACAATAGATGATAATCTAAGATTCGATAACCACATTGCCTTCACCATCAAAAAGGTTCACATCAAACTTGGTACCCTGTATAGAGCTAAGCCTTACTTCACTGCAAGTGCCCTTCTAGCCACTGCCCACTCTCATCAGCTTTCCACCCTCCTCTGTGGATCCCAAATATTTACCAACATATGTAAATCAGACCTGAATAGTCTAGAATCCTGCTACAAGAAAATTGCCAAGTTCGCCTCAGGCCACCCATATAGTACCCACTACTGCTCAGCTCTCTCACAACTCAATTGACTGGAACTCCCTAACCTGTTGACTCTAAATCAACTGTCCATAACCCACAAAATAGTGCATCAACCCATTGAATGCCTCGCACTAACTAACCTAATCCAACCTAACATAAATCAAAGATTACTCAGGTCCTCTAACAAACTTATGTTAAAGGTTAACCAATCGCATAACTCACCAGGCACCTCTCTCTACCCTTACAAAATAGCCAAGCTCTAGAACAATCTTCCGCAATCCATAGAAAAACCCCCTGCCATCTTGAGTTCAAACACCTCTTAAGAGTACATCTAGTAAATGACAGGCTGTGCTCCTGCAATATGCCTGGTTAAAGCCTGTCCACTCCCTAGCTATATCTTCCAGCAATACTACACCCTATCCATATCTTATAACCTCTTAACTACAGCTGATCTTCTCATGACTATCATGCTACCCCACATTTCTCCTATTTCTAACTAGAGTGATCTTAATTCCTGCACAAGCTTAGGTAGCTTAGTTTGGTTCCTGTCACTGTAAAAAAAAAAAATAAAAAAAGTCTCCTATTTTACTAATACACATTGTTCTGAAATGGTATCTCATATCTGTATAATAAATAATTGCTTTTGAAAGTATACACTGTTGCTATTAAACAATATGAATATTATTTTTGTTTAGCAGTTCTTAAAATTTCTATTCTGTATGTCACTAGCTGTATTGTTATTATTGTTAGTGTTGTTTAGTAATTGTTAGAACTCTATTCTGTATGTCAACAACTTTTCTCCCCGGGTCTCTGCTAAAAATGGGCCTCTGGCCCAGTCGGACATTGCCCGGTAAACAAAATGTAGTAAATAAAATAAAAACAGGACTTCCAACAAACCAACATTTATGATTATGCTACTATAGAAAATAGCACACTTTATTATAGGTTCCTCTTCCATTTTTGGGAGAAAAGAGAGCAATCCAATGGGGGCTTCCTGAGCTGCTATATGAAGCATCTAATAGTGCTTCTTACTGGCTTAAGCTACCTGGGACAGCTATAATCAATGTTAAAGGGCATATAGAGCGATTTGCAGATAGAAGTAGATCTTGGGATAACTTTTTTTGTATGTGTTTCATCAAATACTTAATTAAAATATGCAAGCCGCTCACTACGTCATAGTAGGAGTATATGCATGTGTGTGTGTGTGTGTCTGTGTGTGTGTCTGTGTGTGTATTTAGAGGAGAATTGTAATGTCTTGCATTAATGTGGCCATTATTTATGTATTTATTCATACAGTTAATCAAAGCCATTTGAGGTGTACAAATTCAGTAAAGTGGCTGGAACTGGTGGGCACATCTGTATGAGTGTGTGTTGAAGTAAATTACTGTGGCTGTTTTTTTATTTTAGTACCATCAGACATCTAAGGTTTAAATGGTCAACACAGACTGTCTGTAATTGCTTGGTATAGGGCCTTTATGCGGATGAAAATCAGTGCCCCAGCTGTTGTGAGCAAGTTATGCTATTGTTAGTATGGCTTTGCAACAGTAGCGCACATTAGGCTGGCATACTTTACTGTGGGTATTCATTTTACTCACTATCAGACAACTGAAGTCTGCACAGTTATAATGGTGTCTGTAATTGATGGTTACAGGGATCATCAGTAGCTAAACGTTTCTTAACCTTATTGTTGTTTGATCAGAGTTAAACAGTCACTGATCTGGCTTAGTAGGAGCAGTGTCACACACTCCATCATATTTGCTAAAAGTAGTATAAACCAACCCTTTATATAGGTTATACATATATTTGTGTGTCTGGGTGGGGTGCAGCACTGTATCTACTTCAGTTGATACACTTTCTGAAATGGTGAACGTCATATGGCCAAGACCATATGACCGACATTTCAGACGGTTGAAACTAACATAAAAAAGAAAACAATTTTTTTTTTCCACAGAGGCAAGCCCTCCTGCACCCCCACACCTCCTGCTAATTAAATATACCAACTCTGAGATTGCACTACATTGGGAAAATGGCAAATTTCCCATTCCTCAATGTATGGCAATCTCCATTCACAAAACTTTTGACATGTCGGTTATATGGTCTCGGCCATATGACGTTCAGCATATTGGAAGGTCGATCAACTGAAGTAGATCCGTAGCACTATACCTAAGAAGTAACAAGTTTGCCAAAATTTGTTTTACTGTACATCACATGAAATATCAGCTTTGTACATATTAAGTGGTTAAGTCAATAAGGTCTCACCTTCGATAACCACATCACCACAACAGTTAGGAAATCCTTCTATGTGGTACACCTCATCACTAAGGGCTTTTCATCCAGAAAAAAGGAGGTCATTGTCCCACTGTACTCATCCCTCATTAGACCCATTATAGAATACAATGCCCCGTTTGGTATGTACCTCTCAAGACATCTGCAACAACTGGAAAGGCCACAGAAATACCTCACTAAAAGAATCACAGGCCTAAAGCAGATGCCCTACGCTGAACGCCTTAAAAAACTCCAGCTATACTCTGTCGCATATTGTCTACTCAGAGGCGATCTTTGCTTAACATACAAGGCCATGTCAAACCCAGAGCTGTTGGACATGCTACATTTAAAGAAATCCCAATCCCTCAGAGCCACATGCTCCAGGGATCTAAACCTTGTCATCACAATAAACAAAACATGCTGGAGGGATAAGTTTCTGACCCAGAGACTCCCCAGACTCTGGAATAGATTGCCCATACATGTCAAGCAGAGTGCCTCTTTGGCCCTCTTCAAAAGGAACCTTGACGATTGGATGGGAGAAAGGAAATTCACCCCGGGGATCACGTCAGTTGCCCTGCTAGACAGGGGTCCAGGGAAGTAAATAGTGTGGGAAGAAATAGCCAGGAATTGTTATGGCTAGGCTTGTATAGGCCCTAGGGCCGATAGCCTAGTACCAACCTATAAACCTATGAATAAATCACTGGCACAATGAATAGCATCACCATTTCACAGTAACTGATTCTCTAGTTCAGGTTTCACTGTGTTAGTATAGGTTTTGTTTTCTTTAAAACCCAAAGATGTGACACATGAACTGGATTTCCTCCAGTTTGTCTGTAGGGAAAGCATGTTTTGTGTGTGTGTGTGTGTGTGTGTGTGTGTGTGTGTGTGTGTGTGTGTGTGTGTGTGTGTGTGTGTGTGTGTGAAAATAACACCCGTCAGTTTTATCTGTGGACACACACAGTTTAGTATGTCAGAAACATAACTCTTCAGGCTAGCTGTTAACAAAAAAACAGTTAACAAGAAATTGTCTTTCAGAATATAAAGCATATCATAGAACATATAGATTCTTAGATCTTCTGTGAGAGTTTGTGAATGGATTGATACCAGCTGTTGCCTGAGCAGAGGTACATGGTCAATGACCTGCCATGATATAACCTCACTATTTATTTGTTTCCTGCGGTGTTGGTGCTTCAGTACCATTGTCTCCTCACAGTAAGACGTTGTCCTGTTCGATACTCAGCTAGAGCGTCTTTTGTGTGGAGACATGCATGAATGGGCGTACCTTCGTTGAAGGTTGTGCGTCAGGGCTGGTAACTCAGCACGTAAAAATCTAATGCCAGTCATTAGCAGACCGGAGTTCTGCTGTGGCGACCCCTAACCGGGAAAAGCCGAAAGGCACAACAACAACCACCCCCAAGCTTTATCACCAGCTGATACTGATGCTGATTCTGGTCATGTACTAAAGCTTGCTGTTCAAACTCTGCTTGGCTGTTAGCAAAACATTTAAAGCAACAATGTGCTATAACATTAATGGATATTAAGTTATTCACTAGAAAAGTCAATTTAGGATTGATTCTTCCCCCTAACAATATACAAACAGACACAGGATTGAAACGAAAGAGTACATACAACCCCCCATACACCCCCAATTGAAAATTTTTGAGAAAGTAGTTGAAAAAGAAATATGAAATATATTCAGTAAGGTTAGATATAAGGCAACTCTGACCAGCAAAGAGAAAGAGGTGTTGATGGAACTAAAGACTAATACTGATATTCTTGTTATGAAGCCTGATAAAGGGGGTGGGGTAGTAATGATGGACAACATTATATATGAAGGGAAGATGAATCAAATTTTGAGGGACGATGTAAAATATGTGAATGTATCCAAAAATGAAGTAAACATTGCTTATAGTAAAATTGATATTACACTAGAAGAAATGTAACTGCGGTGCTGGTGGTGCTGCGGTAGTGTTGTCGCCTCACAGTAAGACGTTGTCCTGTTCGATTCTCAGCTAGAGAGTCTTCTGTGTGGAGACATGCCTGAATGGGCGTACCTTAGTTGAAGGTTGTGCGTCAGGGCCGACAACTCGGCACGTAAAAATCTACTGCCAATCATTAGTGGACTGGAGTTCCGCTGTGGCGACCCCTAACCGGGAAAAAGCTGAAAGACACAACAACAACACTAGAAGACATGTGTATGGAAGGTTTAATAGATGGTAAAATATTAAAATTTTTAAAAAGGTTGACAAGCCAAGGATATCTCCCATTTTTGGGATACCTAAGACCCACAAGGATGGAGTTGATCCCCCACTAAGGCCCATTGTCTCGGTGAAAGGGTCTAAGACCCTCCCATTAGCAAAATATGTGGACAGCAAGCTTAAAAGGTTATGGATAAAAAGGAAAGCAATTCTGAAGGATTCATGGGACTTTCTGAGGGAGATGAAACAGGAATTATATAAGGAAAATATAATGTTCATCACAATAGATGTGATAGATTTATTCACCTGCATTCCCTATGAGGAGGGTATGAGTATGGTGGAAGAAGCAATTTTTAAAGATGTAGAAATGAGCCATAATGAAAAATTGACATGCCTGAGGCTATTAGAACTTGTGTTGAAAAACAATTTTATATTGTTTAAAGGTGAATTCTACCCACAAGTAAAGGGCATAGCAATGGGCGCAGCATGTGCCCTAACTTATACTAATTTGGTATTAGTAAAATGGGAGGAGAAATACATATTGGGATCTGAATATTCATCTAACTGGATTCTCTATAAGAGATTCCTAGATGATATAGTAATTTTGTGGACAGGAACTAGAAAAAGATTTGATGAGTTCATGGGCTATATAAAAAGTACAACCACTTTCTAGATTTCACATATAATCTTTCAGAAGAGTGTTTACAATATTTAGATGTGGAAATCTACAAATTAGAAGGGAAGTTTGAATCTAAGATATATAGAAAGCCCACTTTTTGTAATTCCTTCCTGCATTATAACAATGCTCACCCGCCCCATTATAAAAGGAACATAGTAAAAGGACAATATGTTCGGGGGAGCCGGATGACATCCTTGGAAAATGATTTTAAGGAAGGAAACTGAGGTGTTGAGATGTTTCTTCATGGAAAGGGGCTACCTAGTCGATTTAGTAAATGGGGTTATAGATGAAATTAGTGTTGGTAGGGAAAAATAAATACAAGCCAATTTTAGGGGTACCTGTGAATGAACAGGAAAATATAGTCAACAACAAAGAAAAAGGTTATGATAGAGCATTGGTGCTGGAATATAATGCTTTAACAGGACCCACAATTAGAATTATTAGGTCCAAATGGAACAGATTTATTAATATTTCGGACTTAGAAAAGTTGCCAAAAGGACCCTTGAAATTTGTATATAAAAACTCGCAGAGTTTGAAAAATATACTGGAGAGTGATGGCAAGAATCCGGGGACAAATGAAAGAAAGGAACATATACATGTGGGCACTGTTCCCAATGTGCGAATATTGCGAACGTAGATAAGGTTTTTATTGAAAGCAGGAATAAATGGTTGGTAGGATCCAATTATTATAACTGTGAGTCCATTGGGTTAATTTATCGTGCAACATGCTCAGAATGTAGATCCTTCTATATCAGTAAGACCGAACGTAAGTTAAAAGAAGGATCTACGAGCATAAATATGATATTTTGAATGAAAAGGAGTATAACGCCTTATATAAACACACAAAAGAATGTCATAAGGCAGGCTACGAACAGGTGAAAAGAGGAACCAGGGGTGGACTATGGGAAGAGAGGATTGAGTTTAGAGAACTATGGTGGAAGATCACTCTTGAGGCGGCTAACACCCCTAGTTTAAATGACAACATACCCGTAGTACCACTATTAAAAATGAGATCTGCCAAGTTATGTGTTCAAGAATGTTATTTTACACTTTGTCCACTAGAGGGAGTTTCAGCACTAAAATTAACCAAAGTAGTATGAAGGAAATCTTATTTATTTATTTATTTATTGCATTTGTTTACCGGAAAAGTCCACTGAGCCTTGGAGAGCCCATTTTCAGTGGAGGCCTGGGGAGAAAAGCTCCACGTACAGATTAATACAGAACATACAGTTTCAGTTACATAAATGTTTAGAAGCCTGTATAGAATAATAACAGGAAGATTTTAAGATAACACAGTATAGTGTACATATCAGCGTTAGCAGGATAACAACAATAAGAAGCTAAGAAAAGCATTGGTGAGGAGAATCGCAGTGCAAAAGACAGGGAGGTGTAGTTACAGAAGTGGTACTATGGCAGGTATAGAGAGAAAGGGTGGGAATAAAGGGTTTGGAAGGTAACAGGGGTAGGCACGTCTGGGATGGTTACAGAGCTGGTTCATTCATTTATCTCTTTATTCTTTCACAATGGTAAAAGTTTGCACCTTTTAAATTAATAGTAAAAGTAAGAGTTTGTCATTTTTATGCTTTGAAACTGTTTATAGTATGTCCATAATTGTTTTACAACATGCTTTAATACAAGTCAATTTTAATACTAATTAAAGTAGGAAAGAAGGGAGTGGTTTTATTTTTTATTATTATTTATTTAACTGCAGTGGTGGTGCTGCGGTAGTGTTGTCGCCTCACAGTAAGACGTTGTCCGGTTCGATTCTCAGCTAAGGGCATCTTCTGTATGGAGACATGCGTGAATGGGTGTACCTTCATTGAAGGTTGTGCATCAGGGCTGGCAATTCAGCACATAAAAATCTACTGCCAATCATTAGCGGACCGGAGTTCTGCTGTGGCGACCCCTAACCAGGAAAAGCCGAAAGATACAACAACAACAACAACAACATTTATTATTTATTTATTAATTAATTATCTTGCAAGTTTGCACAGACCTGATTGGTTGATTTTAAATGGTAGGGGTTATATAAATGGTAAACAGAATATTTTAAGTAATCTGATGAAGTCTTTATTGTTGGACGAAAACGCTGGTGTTCAAATGCATTTATGTGTGTAAATTGCGAGTATTTGTTGGATTAAACTTTCATTATTTTCAAAAACTTTTGTGGTATGTTTTTCCATACCAAGGTGCTGTTATTTTGGAATGTCAGAAACATAACTCTTCAGGCTAGCTGTTAACAAAACAACAGTTAACAAGAAATTGTCTTTCAGAATATAAAGCATAAAATTTATCATAGAACATATAGATTCTTAGATCTTCTGTGAGAGTTTGTGAATGGACTGATACCAGCTGTCGCTTGAGCAGAGGAACATGGTCACTGACCTGCCATAATATAACCTCACTATTTATTTGTTTCCTGTACTACCCCCAAGCTTCATCACCAGCTGATACTGATGCTGATTCTGGTCATGTACTAAAGCTTGCTGTTCAAACTCTGCTTGGCTGTTAGCAAAACATTTAAAGCAACAATGTAATATATTGTAATGACTTTGTGACACATAGTGAGGTTAAAAGGGTTTGTATTGTACAGTTACATAATGGGAACTTCAGAGTGGGCATACTAAAACAACATGGTTGTGGGTGATGCAGTCTGTTCATAGGATGATGGAGGATTGGACAGTTGCATTGCTGTTTGCCACTTGATTTGATTTTAGGTTATTATCAGAGCACTTATTTTGTGGCTGAATTTTTCCACGGTTTATAGATGTCCTTCTTGTTAGCATTCTGTTTCACTCATTTGTGACTGCAGGGTAAAACAGGGACATTTGCAACAAGGAAGTATCAGAACTTCATTATTTAGGACATGGTGTTTATACTAAATCTGTGGTGTTGTTCTTCTTTCGGCTTTTCCTGGTTAGGGGTCGCCACAGCGGACCTCCGGTCCGCTAATGATTGGCAGTAGATTTTTACGGTGCCGAGGTGCCTGCTCGATGCCCAACCTTCAACGAAGGCACGCCCATTTACACATGTCTTTCGAATGCCACTCGACCATGGGGTGGACATGCAGACTCTACACAGAAGGCTCTCCAGCTGAGAATCGAATGGGAGAACATCTTGCTGTGAGGCGACAATGCTACCACTGCACCACCATGGCTATGTGTTTATACTAAATCTATAAAGTACAAATAAATCTTTCCCCACTTTCTTGTGAAGTCTTAATGATGGCTAATAAGCAGGAGATGTAGGACACATCAACAAAGTTAAGTTTTACTTCCACCACATTAATGCTTTCTGTATTGCCCACGGAAGAACAAGTAGCTGTTCTACTATGTCCCCTTCTCATTTACCCAACTTAGCAGTTTTGCCAACCACAGCAAGAGTCTGAAAGGGTATTGCATACAAAGAGCACCTCAATGAACAAATATGGAAGTAAATGATCACTTTGCAGACCATATAGGTTCATCAGTTATTACTATGCACTTGATTCAGATAGATCATTTGTAGCCAAATCAGTACAATTTCCACATTTCCCCTTTGCGAGTTTTGCTCGTAGAAGGTTAGTGGGTAAATAAAAAGGTGAATTTGTTTCAGAGGAGAAAAGTTGTTTGGAAGACGTATCTATGTCACAGGCATATTCTGTTTAAATCACATTTAGGATCATAGGAGGTTCATAGGTAGGTACTGCGCTATTGGCCCTAGGGCCTATATAAGCCTAGCCAAAAAGGTACCCTGGCTTTCACCACCCAAGAAAATTATTTTCCTGTGCCCCTGTTGAGCAGAGCCACAGAAGTGATCCCCGGGGTGAATTTCCTATTTCCCATCCAGTCGTCAAGATTTTTCTTAAAGAGTGCTAATGAGGAACTTTGTATGATATAGATGGGTAGTTTGTTCCAGAGTATGGGAAGTCGCTGGGACAGGAATCTATCCCTCCAGCATGTTCTCTTTATAGTGGTGATAAGATTTAGGTCCCTAAAGCATGTAGCTCAGAGGGATTGGGATTTCTTTAAGTGAAGCATGTCCAACAGCTCTGGGTTTGACATAGCTTTGTATATCAGGCAGAGATCGCCTCTGAGTAGGAGATGTGCGACGGAGTAAAGCTGGAGTTTTTTGAGACGGTCAGTAATCCTCTTTGTGAGGTATTTCTGCTGCCTTTCCAGTTGTTGTAGATGTCTTGTGAGGTACATACCAAAAGGGGCATTGTACTCTATAATGGGGTCTAATGAGTGATGAGTAGAGGGGAACAATGACCTCTTTTTTTCCTGGATGAGAAACCTTTTGTGATGAGGTGTGCTGGTCTGTTATCACACTTTCAGTTAAGTAGACTACCGCCTATGTGGCAGTTCATGGGTACAGAGTTTTTACCAAAAGGGATGACAATGCACTTTTTGGCATTGAGCTTGAGGCCATGGCTTTGAAACCAGGCATTTGTCTCAGTGAGGCCCTTTTGTAGGATGTCCACATCATTACGAGTTTTGATTATGACTCCTAGTTTGCAGTATTCTGTGAACTTCATTAGCCAAAGACCTTCTGTGTTAGCCTGCACTTCAGAGACGTAGATACCAAACAGGAGAGGACCCAGAACTGAACCCTGTGGTACTCCATTTGTCACTGGTTTGAAGTCAGATTTGGAGTCTGCTACTTTCACAGTGTGGGTTCTATCTGTGAGCCAGTTGACAACCCACCTGAAATATTAATAACACAAGAAGACACATCCTTAATCAGTAAGAGATGATTATCCAAGTTATACTCAATAATAGTCAAGGACAGAACAAATACATTTTGATATCTACAACTTGGATGACAAAGCTGGGTTTTGGTGCCCTCTTTGCTGGTGAATGAGAGACTGTACTATGTGGTTGAGAAGACTGCAGTCATGCTTCCATAGTGGTGTGTAATCATTGTAAAAGATTACTCATATAGCCTTTTTATGCCTAGCCGTTCATGGCCCAGTTTTCCCCAGTCATCAATGCCCATAGACAAGAACAGTTTTGACATATGTCTGTGCCTTAGGTCATCTACATGCTACCTCTGTCCATAAGGGCCACAAGTGACAAGCCATGGGTGAATTTGCGATTTCCCAACCATTGGTCCAAATTACATTTGAATAGGCTTAAGGATAACCTGTATTTCACGTGAATGGGGGGTCTGTTCCAGAGAAGGGGTAATCTACGAGACACGTACTTATCCCTCTAACATGTTTTGTTTATGTCACAGACACAATTTAGCTCCTTAGCTCAGGTAATTCTAATGCCATTTGTTTTGAGACTGTGTAGCAGATCCAACAGGGATGGATCAGAGAATGCATCGTTGGTTAGATGTAGATCACCCTTCAGTAGTCTATAGGAGACCAAGTACATGAACAACTCTTTCAGGAATTCCACATAGCACATGCTATTTGTTTCCCTGTATTCTTTTACTGAGCAACCTTTATGGCTGCTCCATCTTTTTAAGTTGTGTAACATGGAAAGATTTTTTTTGACCACCATGGGCGCATAATGCTTAAAGTTCAGGTTACTGTCAATCCCAAGTCCCTCACCAATGGGTCTACTCTTGGGGAGTGTTATCAATGTTATTAATTGCAGGGATGGTTGGCTTTTCATAAGATATAATTATGCCTTTTTTGCATTAAGCTTTAGGCCATGGTTCTGTCAGCAGTTATTTGTCTGTGTCAGACCCTTCTGGAAGATATCTACATCTTTGGGGCATTCACTGATTGCCCCCAGCTTGCAGTTATCAGTAGATTTGGTCAGCCAAATGCCCTCTCCATTTGCCTTGACTTCAGACAAGTATATTCTGAACAAAAGCGGTCTCAGTATCAAGCCCTGGGGGACACCAGTAGTAACAGGCCTTTTGGTGGAGATGGATTCTCTCACACTAACTTCATGTGTCCTATCCATGAGCCATTTGGCTATCCATTGGTTGACATAGGGATTTACACTTAAATTTCTGAGTTTGTCTATAAGGCCTGTGTGAGGTACTGTGTCAAATACCTTTGCCAAGTTGTAGTAGGCGGTATGCACTGTTTTGGCCTCATCCA
This sequence comes from Protopterus annectens, assembly GCF_019279795.1. NCBI lineage: Eukaryota > Metazoa > Chordata > Ceratodontiformes > Protopteridae > Protopterus > Protopterus annectens. The sequence goes on from NC_056732.1 coordinate 1,857,936,179, forward strand.
TGCTTTAGTGATCTCAAAGAAGTCCACCAGATTTAGTGGACATGACCTGCCCTTGACAAAAATGAACTGGAATAGGTCCATTGTACTCTTCCCTCATCAGACCAATAACAGAGTACAATGTTGCCTTTTGCATGTACATCACCAGACACCTGCAGCAGCTGGGGAGACCTCAGAGGTTTCTCAGTAAGAAAATGCAAGGACTTCCAGCACATTACCTACATGGACAGACTGAAGGCCCTGTCACAGTACTATATATCATATAGACTGCTGACAGGCGGCTTGTGGCTGGCCTACAGAACTGTCTTGAACCCTGCCTTAATAGAAATACTTCACCTCCACAAATCAAATAGGACATGAATCACTCGCTCTAGGGATATGTCTCTCGGATATTATGACTCCTATGGAAGAAACTCACAATTCATGTGAAATTGAGCTCCTCAATGACACTATTTAAACATAACTGGGACAATTGGATGGGAAAGCATAGATTTACCCTGGTGGTTTCACTTATGTCACTCTTAGACAGGGTCAACCAGTTCTGATCATGGATTCACAAATATGGACTGTATATCTTGGTCTATAAGGAAGCAATGGTGCAACATGGGTAGGGTTGACAAGTCCAAGGGCCATTAGCCTAGTAACCTATGAACCTTTGAACCTAGGGCCATTATAGTAGTAGCCTTGTATGAACCTATAAAGCTATGCCTGCTAACATCTTATCACACGTATGGGCTGCTGATGTCATGTACTAGAAGTTCAGCTGCAGTTTTATGAAAATCAGACTTGTGTCGTAGCACTTGCATTACATACTGTGTCCTGTCGTCTGTGTACTTAGGTAGGTAGGGCTTCTATTCTCACTACAGTCAACTGTGTGTGCTCTTGCTTGACATTTTACTGCAGCATGTTGGACACTGTTATTACCATATTCTCACTGGACACTGCTGGTGTCATCAGCTATATCAGATATCTGGATATACGGGCATCCCACCAGGGCATGGTCAGACACTGACCTGGAGGCCAGGCAGATGTCACCTCATCCTGTACCAGACAGATCATAGTGACGGGCTTTTAATCTATCCATATACATCATGCCATGATTTGTAGGTTCTGTGCTATCTTCCTGAGAATGCCCTGTGGTCTAGCCACCTGCTGCATGTGTCTGTAGATGTACATGCAGAAGACAGCATTATACTGTATTACTGTTCTGATGGGGTTTGACTCCAGGGCTGTCATACAATCCTAAGATCTGAATATGATGGTGTGACTTATGATGTGCACCGTACGTTTGTCCTGGAAAATTATTAAAGAGAAGTTAGAAAGTAATGATACACATTGAAGTTTCTGACTTCACAACCCTTACAAGATCATTCACTATAACATTGTTAACTTTTGGTACTATCAACTAATATTCAAAGGCCAATACAAGTCAAAGCTACAATGACCAGTTCAACAACACAAATGCAGATATACTAAACACTAAGTTATCTATGCACTCTGAGCACCAGACATAGCTTTTGTATCCCTGAATCCAAAAGGGTCTGTATTAGAACATCGAAGTTTTAAAACTTCGAATGTTCTAATATCGAACCCTATTCAGTGAAAGCTGAAAATATCGAAGCAACAGAAAACCAAATTTTTTCCTAGGGAAAGAATTCGGTTGTCCGTTTCTGTTGCTTCGGTATTTTCAGCGCTGTGGTGGAAAGCTACGGGTTGGGTTCAGGTAAGTGTGCGATTGAGTGCAGGTTAGGTTAGTTAGGGTTAGGATGCGGGTTAGGTATGTGTGTGATTGTGTGGACGTGAGGGTTAGGGCGGGGTAGGTGAGTTAGGGTTAGGGCACGGGTGAGGTGAGTGTGCGATAGTGACAGACCTTACAAGGTAAGTGGATAGTTAGTGGTGTGTGTATAGTTTAGTGTAGGATTAGGTGTAAGATTTTAGGTGTATATGTGTGGATTGCTGTTTGTTTGGTGTGCTTGTGTTGTGTGTATGTGTTTTGGAACAGCAAATTTTTTCCCTAGGAAAAAATTCGCTGTTCTGTATGTTTGATGTTTTCAGCTTTCGCTGAATAGGGTTCGATATTAGAACATTCGAAATTTTGAAACTTCAATGTTTTAATATAGACCCAATCCAAAAGATAGAAAACACGGATATGATACAGTTATTATCACTTTTGCAGGGTGTTGTAGGGGGCAGGAAGTCTAGGCTGACACAGAAGGTCAGTGAGTGTTTGTGAGTAGGAAGGAGAATAAGGCAGACATTGGAATAAAACAACAAATGGCCCATTAGACAAACTGAGTAACTGTTGTGTCTGCATGAACATAGCCAAATTCTGGGCTAGCTCTACATCTTGGTCTGTTGGACAGGTGTGAGCCGTGCATGGTAGAGGTGGCAGTTCATCATCATTGTCCCAACCACAAGAACTTGCTCTGGCAGGAGTTGCACTGGCAAATCCACACCCACAGTCAGATGTAGTGCTGCTACCTGAACATGACTGATTTCTGATGGACGAGCTCCCTCCACAGGGATGCCCAGGACTATGACCCCATTACCTGTCACATCTGGGTGTGAACAGCAAACTCACTGACAGAGCAGTGGAACTTCTGCCACTATGGGAGCGTGATCAGTCACTGCCATGTTGGCTGACACCAGATGATGTGGCTGATCTACACCCACAAGGATGCCTTTTCCCTCCCAACAGATGTTCCATCACAGTCACTTCTCATTCCATGACAGACACCCCTTGTTCCATCACAGATACCCCTCATTCCAATGTGTCATTCATCCGATCTAGTGAATCAGCAACATAGTGGAGGCAGTCACACATGTCAGACTATTCCACATCCACAACCCTGAGCATTTGTCTGGAACACCTATGAGAGCATGACTGTACCTCCATGATGGCCCTAAACATACGTTGAGTGGCACGAGATGTGACACCTGCACCAGGTGGATGAGGGGCGGCAGGCCACCTCTATAAATCTTCCTGTGGGGCACCTTGCCCAGACTTTGGCTATGGACAGACTCAACAGGCACTGACGCCACAGTATCCACAGTTTGCTGATCAATGTCCACACCCTCCACCTGTTTAATATCCATGTGATCAGTGGACTGGATAGACATAGGCCTACTGGCTTATCAATGGAAATGCAGAGGGTGGCTGTATGTCAACCTCTGTGTCAGATTCAACCTGTGCACCCCCAACTGTGCCTCAGTTTGGCCACCATTATCATAAGAGTCTGCAGATTCACTGACATCAGGTGGTACAGGGCCCACACTCCTACTCTCATGATCACCTGTGATAAAAAGCATGAAATACAGGAATTCATTAATACCTGCACTACTGTTGTGCAATATATGCTAACAAACTACCAGTGCTACCACTATTACAGACAGTACAGCAATACAAACAACAGGTCTGAGATCAAAATCACAAATTACAATATTTATTGCTTAGCACAACTCACATAAAAATATTTGGTGAAAAAAAAATAAAGCAAAGCAGAAAACTAGATATGTACAGACCGCAGTTGGGGTCTGTAAATATCCAGTTTTCTGCTTTGTGTTTTTTTTTTTTTGTTTGTTTGTTTTTTTAGCAGTTTTTTGTTGGTTTGGTTGTTCAATTTATTCATACAAATATCTGGCTTACCATCTGCAGAAGACATACCACGCTGTACTCCAGATGGTCCAGGAAGAAGTTAAGCAAGGGGTAAGGGCAACATCATCACAATTAATAATAACACAGGGGGTAATACATTTACCCCTGTATATGTGCATTCATGGTACTTTGAACAATAACATGGCTGACAACTCCAAACTATGCTTATAACTGTAGCAATCTTTGATCCCCCAAAACAAGACATGTTCATAGAATCATAGGACTTTACTAGGCTATTGGCCTTGAGTCCTTTATAAGCCTAGCCAAGAGTTTAGCCCATGTTTAGACAAGTCAGCACCCTGTTGATACAGAATTAACTTAGTCACTTCAATTGTTTTACTGTACAACAGTATTCAATCGTTGAGATATCACAGCTTATCTGGAAGCTCCTCCTGTGACGTGCTTGCTGTCTCTGAAGGTGTTGCGCCCACATCCAGGATGTGCTATACTGCACTCTCCTGGGCACTGTCTGGATCTCTGTGACTGGCCAGGAACTCTTCATTGGGTGTTATTGGTGGTTCCCTAGCAGGCTCTTTCCTGGTAATCATCTAGTGATGGACCACTTCAGCTGCTCATTTCCTTGCAGATGTTATCATGCCAGTAGCCCTGTGGCACACCTGTATGTTCTGCCATGGCCAGCCATGACATTGACGTCATGAACAATCTGCTAGGAATTCATATCCTATGGGCCGTATCTCCCTGTCCCCTTTCCAGAAGAAAAGCAACATGTTGCTGAAACCCCTTGAGTTTCAGCATCATTGAAGGGTGGTCTCAATGGATTGACACACCTGAGTGACATACTTGTAGGTGTTCTAAAAGACAACAGAAGTGTAATACACTTAGGTATCACATAGCTACAAAATAAGAGTTTCCAGATAAAACAGGAAAGGTAGCTCATCAGTATTACCCACAAAGCCAAAAACAATGAAGTGATGAAGTCCTAAAATCAGGGACAGATTTAAGAATTGCTTTTATAAATTTTGAGTTACTAGAATAACAAGTTTTGCATTACCATACATTCTTTCTAAAGAATATAATCTCTGAAACACAAACATTTATCATTATTTAGTGATTTTGTCTGTCAGCACACATTTTGAGAGACATACTTAAAATATAGAGAAAAAAATGGGCATTGCAGCTGAACAGTTTGGGCATAAGGTTTTGGTTCTTACCGTGGGATGAGGTGATTGTTCAAATGGATGTGTTTCCTCCAATGCGGATTCTGTTTATAGAGTTCTCCACCAACTATTTTGAACACCCAGATTTTACTACAGTTATTTCATCTTGTATAATCCATATCTGTTACCAAGGCATACATATTTACAACTTTTTTGGCATTTTCTACAGACTTCTTCCACAGGAAACCCACAATTTCTGAACGTTTATCACATCACCTAAAAGACTGACTAAAAACTAAAAATGTAAAACTGTTTAAGTATTTTACTTATCCTCGTAGCACAGTATGTGGTAAGAGGAGTTTTACTTAATCAGTTTCATGTGAATTATTCAGAGCTCGCTGCAATTATCCTTGGGTGCGTGTTAAAGAGCTTTTGATCTTGGATACTGAAGTAAACAGTAGGTACGAGTAGAGGTGAAAATGTCCATATTCAGCTTGATGAGGCACTAACTACACTGTTTGCTACACTGACCCTGATCTTCATTACTGTGAATAAGAAGCATAAATAATGGGGTGTTTAAAATGCTTCTATTCATTCAAGCCACTTATTTATTTGGCCTTGTTAACAAGGTAATGCACTTATCATGAAACACTGCCTGGGTGTATACTGTGTGGAAGCAATGGGTATTTTTTTCATTAAGCAGGTGTACATTTGTCATTTTATACAGAAGATTTAGCTCAGCTAAGAACTCACAGCCACCCTAGAAGGTTGGATGAGGTTAGTTTATTTGCCTATTTATTTGTGAATGGTTTATATTTATTTATTTAAGGCTTGTGACACTGGGTTTATGCTCAGTAGGTTTTGAATAAGGGACACCTCTGAGCTTGGGTCCTGTTGTGGTAAATGTTTGACAGTGGTTCATGCGTTCATAGGTGTGTACTAGGCTAATGGCCCTGGAGCCTTTACTAGCCTAGCCCATAGGATTACCCTGGCATCGTGCCACCCAACCTTAGTTCCCAGTGCCTCTGTCGAGTAGAGCCACTGGAGTGATTCCTGGGGTGAATTTTCTATTTCCCATCCACTCATCATTGAGGTCTCTTGAAGAGGGCCAGTGAGGTGCTCTGTTTGACATGTATGTGAAGTCTATTCCATAGCATGGGCAGTCTCTGGGTTATGAACCTGTCCCTCCTACACGTTCTGTTGATTGTGATAATGAGGTTGAGGGCTGTGGAGCGTGTGGTGCGGAGAGATTGGGATTTCTTTAGATGTAGCATTTCTAACAGAGCTGGGTCAGACATGGTTTTGTAAGTTAAGCAGAGATTGCCTCTAAGTAGGTGATATGAGACAGAGAATACTTGCAGTTTTTTGAGTCTGTCCATATAGGACAAGTGTTTAAGGCCTAGGATTCTCTTTGTGAGGTACTTTTGTGGCCTCTCCAGTTGTAGCAGGTGTCTAGTGAGGTACATGCCAAATTGGGCATTGTACTCGATGATTGGCCTAATGAGGGAAGAGTAGAGGGAGACAATGACCTCTTTCTTCCTGGATGCAAAACCCTTAGTAATGAGATGTGCCACACAGAAGGACTTTCTGACCACAGTGGCAGTGTGGTGGTCAAAAGAGAGGTTGCTGTCAACCAGATTTCTTAGAATGACTTTTGTGTTCAGTGGACTACTATCTATGTGGTAATTCATGGGAACTGGGTTTTTCCCAAAGGGGATGACGACACATTTTTTGGCATTGAGCTTAAGACCATGGTTCTGACATCAGTCGTTGGTCTCAGTGAGGCCTTTCTGTAGGATGTCAACATCACTTGGGGAGTTAACAATAGCTCCCAAATTGCAATTGTCTGTGAACCTTGTCAGCCAGAGTCCCTTTGTGTTGGCCTGGACTTCAGAGAATTATTTATTTTATTTATTTATTTTACATTTGTTAATCGAGATGGTCCGACTGGACGAGGTCCATTTACAGTGGAGGCCCCAGGAGAAAAGCACCCCTTAATTAATGCAACATAATGTAAAGTAAAAACTTTGTTATTGAGCAGTATTTTGTGCATAATAGAACAGTATGCAAAGAAAGATCATATCAGCAATATAAACAAGTGAACATCAAGTTAGTCATCAAAATATACAGACAGAGATCACAACAACATTTCCAAATGTCAAGGGATACCAATTGTTACTTCCATTTTTACCGAGGGTTTGATAATTGGAGAGAAGAGAGAAAGATGGTGGTAGCATACACTAGGATTATCTAACACATGGACATAGCCAAGAGCTAATAAGCCTTAAGGGAGTTTTTGAATTGTTTGGTATTAGGTGCAGAAGTCACTGAGGGAGGGAGATTATTCCAACCTTTTGCTATACTGTGAGAAAATAGAGCTTTACCTGCTGTGTTGTTGGCTGTGGAGATAGAGAGGAGTGATTTGTTAGCAGAGCAGAGTGGTCGATTTGGAATGTAGTTAGTCAGTAGTTCCCTAAGGGATGGAGTTTTTTCAGGATATTTTAGGTTGTTATAAGCTATGACTAGTTGTGGTGGGTTAATAACTGTGGGAGCTCAAGCCACTACAGTTGCCTAAGAGGTACAATGGTGTGTTCTAAAGAGGGAATTTTTTGCAAACTTGGAGATTTTATTATAACACGACTCAAGTTTCTCCAGGTCAGATTTTCTTGCATAAGTGAGAACAGGTGCTGCATACATGAGTGTGTAAAGAAGGTGGGTTAGAGCTAGGGTGACCCGAGCTTGATCTGATAGAAAGTCTTTGTCTGTATAGGGACCCCATTTTTTGTGTACCCTTTTAATAGTTTGAAAGATATGGATGTCAAAGTGTAGATTATCTATTTCAATGCCAAGCAGCTTGGTGTGGAGAGAGGGTGAAATGACAGTTCCGTTATTGGAGGAGATAGAGAAGGAGAGTGGAGTGGTTTTTGATTTGTTTGGGGTAAACAGAAGAAGTTTTGTTTTGTTGGGATTTAAGATAAGTTGAATGTCTGTGATCCACCTTTCTACTGAGGTAAACGATTCCTGGGCGAGATGCTGTAGGGTGGTGAGATTTGGGGCGGAGCAGATCAGGATAGAATCGTCTGCATACTGTATGAGTGAAGCCTGTAGGGTAGAGGTATGTAGATTATTGGTAAAGATAGAAAAGAGGAGTGGGCCCAGTATGGAACCTTGGGGTACACCAATGGATGTTGGGAGTAAAGGTGATATAACTCCCTGCCACTAGATGGCTTGTTTTCAGTCTGATAGATAGTTTTTAAACCATGCCAAAGTGTTAGGAGCAAAGGATAGAGAGGTAAGAGTATCTATTAGAATGGAGTGGGAAACCATGTCAAATGCTTTGCAGAGGTCCAGGAATATGGCAGATACAAATCTGTTGTTATTTCTATGTTGGTTAACCAGGTTTGTGAAAGAGAGAAGGGCTGAAGTTGTGCTGTGGTGTGGGCAGAAACCATGTTGTGTAGAGGAGAAGAGATTGTTAGAGCCTAGGAAATGCATGACCTGGGAGTGTATGCATTTCTCAAGTATTTTTGATAAAGGAGACAGAATGGCTATGGGGCGATAGAGAAATCATAGGAATTCCCATCCTTATGAAGGGGAATAATGTAAGAGATTTTCCATAGTTGAGGGATGTGGGATTCCTGTATGGAGTGGTTGATTAAGATTGAGACTGGGTAGGAGAGTGAGTCGGCAGCCATTTGTAGGAAATGAGCAGGTATACCACCTGCTGCAAGAGGAGTGGGTTTAAGTTTTAAGAGGTATTTTTTTATTGTTGAGGTTGGGACAGGACAGAATGTAAAGAGAGGTGAGTTGTTAGGAGTTGGTATGGATGAGTAGCTATTTTTGGAAAGTAGAGCTGATATTGATTTAATGTATTCAATAAAGTGGTGATTAAATTGGGAGGCTATATCGCTATCTGTTTTTGTAGAGGTGGAGGTGGGAGCTGGTGTGGTGGTTTTACTAGGTTTTAATAGAGTTTATTGCATGCCAGAACTTTTGCGGGTCATTGGAGTGTTTATTTTGTATATTTAGAAAGTAGTTCTGTTTATCAAGCTTTGTTTGTTTTTTGACCTGATTCCTAAGGTGTTGATAGATTTGTTTGGATAGACTAGTGTTATCTTTCTTCCAGTTTTTCCATTCCTTGTCTCTGGTTTTTAATATGGCTCTAGTGGATTTAGTAAGCCAAGGAGCATAGTGTTGCTTAGCTCTAATATTTCTTACTGGGGCAACTGAATCAAGGATGTTAATAAGAGTACTATTAAAACAGTCCACTGCTTGGTCTAGGTCAAGGCTGCACAGTGGTTCCCAGTTACATTTTTTTAATAAAGTGTTGAGTTCTAGAGGGTTAACATTGTGATCGTTTCTAACTTGTCTACAGACTGTAGGTTTGGGTAAGTTAGTACTTTTTCGTAGGAAGAAAGTAGGGATATGGCCACTCCATCAAGTAGACTACCTACTTGTTAATTATGTTCAGGGTAATTTACTAATGTCCAATCTAGTATAGATTCCTTATGGGATTTTTTACCTACTCTAGTTGGTTCTTGAATGAGTTGAGAAAATCCATACATTTTGATGTGGTTAGTGGGTTTTTTAGAGTTGCAGGCTAGCCAGTTAGTGTTAAGGTCACATAATAAAATAGTTACATGTGGGAGATTATCTTTTGACCATTGTAGAATCTCCCCAATTATTGGAGCGTTATTACCTGGAGGGATGTATGCACAGAGAATATTGAATCTCCTCGATTATTGGAGTGTTATTACCTGGAGGGATGTATGCACAGAGGATAGTGAATCTCCACAATTATTGGAGCGTTATTACCTGGAGGGATGTATGCACAGAGGATACTGAATCTCCTCAATTACTGGATCGTTATTACCTGGAGGGATGTATGCACAGAGGATATTGAACCTCCACAATTATTGGAGTGTTATTGCCTGGAGGGATATATGCACAGAGGATATTGAATCTCCACAATTATTGGAGTGTTATTACCTGGAGGGATGTATGCACAGAGGATACTGAATCTCCTCAATTATTGGAGCGTTATTACCTGGAGGGATGTATGCAAAGAGGATATTGAATCTCCTCGATTATTGGATCGTTATTACCTGGAGGGATATATGCACAGAGGATATTGAATCTCCCCAGTTATTGGAGCATTATTACCTGGAGGGATGTATGCACAGAGGATATTGAATCTCCTCGATTATTGGATCGTTATTACCTGGAGGGATGTATGCACAGAGGATATTGAATTTCCTCAATTATTGGAGCATTATTACCTGGAGGGATGTATGCACAGAGAATATTGAATCTCCCCAATTACTGGATCGTTATTACCTGGAGGGATGTATGCACAGAGGATATTGAATCTCCCCAATTATTGGAGCATTATTACCTGCAGCGATGTATGCACAGAGGATATTGAATCTCCCCAATTACTTGAGTGTTATTACCTGGAGGGATGTATGCACAGAGGATATTGAATCTCCCCAATTATTGGAGCATTATTACCTGGAGGGATGTATGCAGAGGATACTGAATCTCCCCAATTATTGGAGCGTTATTACCTGGAGAGATGTATGCACAGAGGATATTGATGCTCTTTTTCTTATTTAACAGTAGGACAGAGCCTAAGATCTCAGCAGTATTAAATTTAGGTAGCGGAGTTAGAGGTTGGGGAGAGAGAGTATTTTTATAGACAATTGCAACACCCCCACCCTTCTTTCCTGTTCTATCTAGCTGTAGGATATTATATCCTGGAGGGAGAATTTCTTCGTTCTGTGTGCCGGGTTTTAGCCAGGTCTCTGTTATGGTAAGGTTGTCGGGGAAGTAGTGAGTTATGAATCATTGTAAGTGAGGAAGTTTGTTTGATATACTGCAAGAGTTAAGACTGATGATTAGAAGATCTGCAGTGTGTTTGTTGGGGGTATAATGTTGCTTGCCCCTGGATTTGGGTGAATATCCCCTGAGTTAAGGAGGTATTTCTTTAATGAAAGTTGAAGCTTGGTAGTTTGTAGAATATCTATGTGGAGTTTACTAGATGTTTTTCTAATGCAGAATAGTGAAACATACTTGTTACGTGAATATAGTATTGTCTTGTAACTAAATAAAGAGGGGGCTATAGGAAAGCTTATGTTTGTAATAACAGGTGTGAAGGTATGTGTTGTATGGTAGGTGGTGTGTGGTAGTGGTGTGTTTGTGTGTAAGGATGTAACATAGGTTAGAGTTGTGAGGGTTAGTAGGAGAGATGAAATTAAGGCCTGCATAGTTTGGGTTTGTGGTATTTGGATGCAAGTGGTAAATTAGAGGTGTGGTTAGGATGGTTGCAGGTGAGTGGCTGTAGGGAGTGGTCAGGTGATTGGGGGTTAGAATAAATGTAGAAGTAGTGGGGGTGGGTGGGAATTGGAGGCAGGGTAGGAGAGCGGAGTGAGCCGAGAGTAGCGAGGCAAACAGAGTGGGGCTCAGCCACCATGAGATTACAGAGAAAATCAGTGGGCTCTTATCAGGGATAGCAGGAAAAAACAGCCAAATTGGGGTAAGTTCAGTATATCTGCTTCCCTGTAGTGCAGTGGTAGACTGCTGGCAGTGTGTTGCCACCTGGTGGCCAAAGTAGAAGTATATGCCAAGCAGGAGAGGACCCAGGACCAAACCCTGTGGGACTCCACTCATGACTGATCAGCAGTTTGACTTGGAGTCAGCTACTTTCACACTGTGGGTTCTATCTGTGAGCCAGTTTGCAGCCCACCTAGCGATATAGGGGTTGATGCCTAGCTTAGTGAGTTTTTCTATGATTCCTGAGTGGGGAATGGTATCAAAGGCCTTGGCCAGATCAAGGTAGTGTGTATGAACCACCTTGCCTTCATCCACAGCTCTGGTGACTGACTCAAAGAAGATGACCAAGTTGAGCAGGCATGATCTACCCTTCACAAAACCAAACTTTCTGGCATCCAGAGCTTGGAGATTCCCTATATCCTTGTTTATTAGGACCATGATGATTCATTCCATAGCTTTGCATAACAGACTCGTCAGGCTATTGGGGTGATAGTTCCCAGGGTCTGTAGTCACTCCTCCTTTGTGGAGAGGGATGACTGTAGCAGTGCGCCATTCAGTAGGGACAAAGCCTGAGGTGAGGCTGTGATTTAATAGGGCACACAGGTGAGGTGCCAGTTCACTTTGTAGTTCATTTAGAATACAGCCAGTGATATTGTCAGATCCAGTAGAAGCTGTATTCTTGGCCTTGGACAGTGCAGTTTTAACCTGTGCAGCAGTAATACTGGGTGCCTGGCAATCTACTGGTATTGTGATTGGTCCTTTGGAGGGGAAAGAGAGTGGTAAAGTTGGCACTGAATCTGTCAGCCAGTATATTGGCAATATCTGTTGGCTCAGTATAGGAGGTACTATTGTGCAGTAGCTCAGAGCAAATCTGGGTATTACCATGGAGATTGCATAACTATAGAAGGCCTTGTGGTTGTCTTTACTATCTGCTGCAATTCTGTTTTCATAGCTAACCTTAGAGGATTTGATGAGGAATCTCAACTTTTTGTTGAGGCTGATAAGGGAGTTTTTCTAGTCTTGGGACTTCACCTTATTCCGCATCAGTTTCCTCCTTCTGTTGTAGAGTTTTTTTATGGCAGGGGACCACCAGATTGGCTTTCTTTTTTTGGAGGAGACCATCTTGGTTCTATTGGGTATGGTGAGATCCATGCATTTGTGTACCTGCAACTATTATCCATTTTCAATGGTGCCGTGAAGTTAGCCACCTCTGTTTTTAGGAGCCCAAAGTTAACTTTGGAGAAGTTTTTCATGGTGTTTACCTTTGCGGGGGTGGGGGTGGGGGTAAGAGGGATGTGGATTTCCAAGGTGATTAGTCTGTGGTTGGATCTAACCAGGGAGGAGGTGACTATTGGTGTAGAGCAATGGATATATTTTGATGCTTATGAAGTAGATAGTTTTGCAGAAGTCATTGAAAGAAGCAATCAGTTTATCAGTTTTGTAGAATAAGCTGGATGTCATGAAACCTGATAAAGCTGGACATTACAAGTACATGAGCATTTTGTATCTTTGATACAGCCTTACTTAAACTCTGATAAATTACTGATGCCATCTTTTGTGTTGTCTAACTGCCGGAGGAGCAGGTAAGAAGGAATTGCAGTTACTGCACTTTTGTTGCACTGCTTAAAACATTGCAACACTATATACTAGGGTTCATATTTTTGCAGGTTGCCAGTTTTGCTGCAGATTGTGTAAGTAGTTATTGCAGTGTGTGATGAGATTGCTTCAGATTTTAGTGCCTGTTTCTTTACTTGACTATAATGGGGTATCATTTTGATTTTTGACATTTGGGACTTAGTTTAGGCTTGGGGGTCTTTTGACAGCATGATAGTCCATATGACTTTTCTATACATCTGCATGCATATAAATACATTCATATAAATGTCTATGTAAAAAAGTATCTATGTCCATAAATGTATGTGTGTATATGTATAGATATCTTTGTGTCTGTATGCATGTATATAGCTTGAGAGTTACCTGTATAGTTTGAATCAGGAATGTAAAGTGTGTGTGTGTGTGTGTGTGTGTGTGTGTAGCAGGAATGTGAGTTTTGTGTGTGTGTGTGTGTGTGTGTGTGTGTGTGTGTGTGTGTGTGTGTGTGTGTGTGTGTGTGTGTGTGTGTGTGTAGTTTGGAAGCAGTCCTATACTGTTTGAAGCAGAAATGTGAGTTCTTAGCCATACCTTCTATAGGTTCATAGGTAAGTACTAGGCAAGCCGTCCCTGTGGGCCATTTTAAGCTTAGCCAATTTCCCTTTTTTGTGATTGAAATAACGCATTCCATTTGGTTATAGACTGGCCTTACACCTCCCGTGGTCCATAATTACATATTACCCCAAATTAAAATAACTGGAATCTTACCAGAGATAATTTGAGGAGACCCCCCCATGCATGAGATCAAGCATTTAGGAGCAGCATCTGCCCTTTAAGTAGTACAGGGGGCAGTCCTGGGGTCAATTTTCTATTTCCCATTCATAGTTCTAAGTTGCATTTGATAATGGACAGGGATGAACTTTGTTTTTTGTGGATGAGGAGTCTGCTCCACGGCAGCATTATCCTCTGTGAGATATGCATGTCCCTCCAAACCATTCTGTTGATGATGCAGAAGAGGTTTGGATCCCTAACCAAAGTATTTGTAATGCCATTCGACTTTCTGATATGCAGTAAATCCAGCAGTAATGGGTCAGACGATGCCTTGGATGTCGGACAAGTCTACTACTATTTGAAGTTTTGTGCTGTAGTTTCTGTACTGTTTGGAGCAGAAATGAGAGTGCTTAGCCAAACCTTCTCAGTAATCTTAGAAAGTGCTGTCTACAGTGGGACACTGACACTTAGTGTAGTCTAAAATTGTGACATTGTCCGGTCCCCTTAAAATGGTCTTTAACTCTTTTTCATGCAAGGTTTCTATTATAGCTATGGATAATACATGGATTATTTTGGACTTTTGTGTAGAAGAGTCCAGTGGGATTCAGGTTATGGCATTCATCTGTGCTCTAAAACATGTATAAAACAGGCTGTCTACTGCCTTTTGTTTTATCATTTCTATTTCAAGTTAAGCATGCCTGCATACCTACTCTGTATTGGTGTGCCTTCAATACATTTTTGGGGCCACTGAGTTACCCTAAAGTTAGGCCATTTGAAATAGGTATTTGCTGTATGCTCACCCTCTGATCTATTTGTATTACAGTTGAGTTCAACCTTACCCCCCCCCAAAAAAAAAAAAGCTACTAGCCTAGTGAGACTAAACCAGTCAACAAAGGATTAAATTAAATACAAAATAAAATTATGGTTGATTTCAGAAGATCATAGGAGGTTACTAGGGTAATGGCCTCAAGGCCCTTACAAGCCTAGCCAGTTAAACTTGTGTTTCCAATGGTGTCTGGTTCAAGCAGACACCAAAATCAGCATCTATTGCCCTTGTCCAAGAGGGACACAGGTGGAACCCCGGGGTGAATTTCTGGTTACCCATCCAATCGTCCAAATTACACTTAAATAGGGCCAATGAGGGTCTTTGTTTAACATGAATAGAAAGCTTTTTTCCAAAGATGGGGCAACCTCTTTGAGACAAGTCTGTATCTCCAGCAAGTTCTGTTCATGTCACATACCAGGTTAAGGTCCTTTGAGCAGTTACCCGTGTGCCATTTCACCTGTGAATGTGCAGCATTTCCATTAAAGCTGGGTCAGAGATCGCTCTATATGTGAGGCACAGGTCACCCCTGAGCAGTCTGTACAAGACAGATTAAAGTGGTAATGATTTCAGTGTGCCCACATAAGACAGATCTTGAAGACCTTGAATTTTCTTTGTAAGGAACCTTGGTGGTCTCTCCAATTGCTGCAGGTGTTTGGAAAGGAATATACCAAAGGGAGAGATGCATTCTATTTTTGGTCTGATAAGGGAAGAGTACAGGGGAGTTATAGCCTCTTTTTTTCTTGAGGCAATGCCCCTACTTATGAGATGAGCATTATAAAATGCACTTCTTACCAGTGTGGAGACATGGTTGATCAAAGTTAAGTTTGCTGTCAACCTGTGTGCTCAGATCTCTCACCACTGACTGTATGCTTAAGGTATTGTTATTGATGTGGTAGTTTGCAGGAACATCATCCTTGCTGAAGGGGACAATAATGCATTTTTTGCATTATGTTTAAGACCGTGACTTTGACACCAGTCATTAGTCTGCATAAGACCTTCTTGCAGGATGTTGACATCGCTAGGGGTTGCAATGATCGCCACCAGTTTACAGTCATCAGCAAAATGTGTCCGCTACAGTCCTTTAGTTTTATTCTGTACTTTGGAGAAGTTGATTACAAACAGTAGTGGTCCCAGAACAAATCCCTATGGGACACCACTGGTTACGGGTCTGCTGGAGGAGGTGAAATCTCCTATTTTGACCGTATGAGTTCTATCAGTGAGCCAATTTGCAACCCACCTGACAATATATGGGTTGATACTCAGCTGGGTGAGTTTATCAATGACGCCATCTAGGTAGGTTGTATGCACAGATTTGCCCTCCTCTACTGCTTTGGTGACTGTCTCAAAGTCTATCAAGTTTAACAGGTATGATCTCCCCTTGATAAAGCCAAACTGGGTGGGGTCAAGTGTTTGGAGAGCTCCTATATCTTTGTTAATAAGGTCCATGATGATTCATTCCATCACCTTTCAGATAAGGCTGGTCAGACTAATGGGTCTATAGTTCTGGAGGTCCGTAGATGCACTCCCTTTGTGTAAAGGGATGACAGTAGCCATTTTCCATTCCACTGGGATAAAGCCAGTTCTTAGGCTGTGATTGAAAAGCACACCAAATGGTGATGCTAATTCCTGTTTTAATGCATGCAGAACTCAGCCCAGGATGTTGCCTGGTCCCATAGAGGCTGTGTTTTTGGCCTTGGAGAGGGCATTTAAGACCTCCTGCTCTGAGATACTAGGTGGGGGACAGGTGTTAGGGATGCTTTGGGGCATATATGGAGGGGACAGATGAGTGATGTTTTTACTGAATCTGTCAGTCAGCAGGTTTGCTATATCCACAGGACAGGTTTTATATATATATATATATATATATATATATATATACATATATATATATATATATATATATATATATATATATATGGGTCCCCTACTATTTACCGAAACGCCGATTCGCCGACAAAGAAATCACCGACACCAAACGACCGACAACGCAGTTGACCGACACGCTGGAATCCCGACAGCCGGAAGACCGACAAGGGGAATGTGTAAGCGCGACCTGGTAAGTATGCGATAGTGAGGGATTTAGGAGTAGGGAGCGGACAGGTAAGTGTGCAATAGTGAGGGATGTAGGGTTAGGGTGTGTGATAGGTGAGTGTGCGGTAGTGTCGGAGCTTGGGGTTAGGGGTGAGTAAGTGAGTTAGGGTTAGGGTGCAGGTAGGGAGAGTGTGCGGTAGTGTCGGAGCTTGGGGTTAGGGGTGGGTAAGTGAGTTAGGGTTAGGGTGCAGGTAGGGAGAGTGTGCGGTAGTGTCGGAGCTTGGGGTTAGGGGTGGGTAAGTGAGTTAGGGTTAGGGTGCAGGTAGGGAGAGTGTGCGGTAGTGTCGGACCTTAGGGTTAGGGTTTGGGTTAGGGCTAGTGGATATGTCCTGTAGTGTACTGTGTCATTTACGTGTAGTGTGTCGGTGTTATGGTGTTCGGTGTTATGGTGTTCGGTGTTTTGCGTTGTCGGTACTTTTTGTTGTCGGTCGTTTGGTGTCGGTGATTTCTTTGTCGGCGAATCGGCGTTTCGGTAAATAGTAGGGGACCCATATATATATATATATATATATATATATATATATATATATATATATATATATATATGTGTGTGTGTGTGTGTGTGTGTAGTACTGTAAACTACAAGTTCAGTGCAAATCTGGGCCTTACCTTTGAGGTTACCGATGTAACTAAAGAATGCTCTGTGGTTATCCTTAGTTAGGGGGGCTAATTTTGATTCGTAGTTAGCTCTGGAGGACATTGCTAAGAGTCTTACTTGCTTGTTTAAGTTGAGGAGGGAGTGTTCATAAGTTCATAGGTTGGTCCTAGGCTATCGGCCCTAGAGCCTATACAAGCCTAACCATAACAATTCCCTGGATAATTCTTCCCACAATATTTACTTCCCTGGAACCCTGTCTAGCAGGGCGACTGATGTGATCCCCGGGGTGAATTTCCTAACTCCCCTCCAATCGTTAAGGTTCCTTTTGAAGAGGGCCAAAGAGACGCTCTGCTTGACATGTATGGGCAGTCTGTTCCAGAGTCTGAAGAGTCTCTGGGTCAGGAACCAATCCCTCCAGCATGTTTTGTTTATTGTGATGACAAGGTGTAGATCCCTGGAGCATGTGGCTCTGAGGGATTGGGATTTCTTTAAGTGGAGCATGTCCAACAGCCCAGGGTTTGACATGGCCTTTTATGTTAAAAAGAGATCGCCTCTAAGTAGACGATATGCCACAGAGTATAGCTGGAGTATTTTTAGACGATCAGCATAGGGCATCTGCTTTAGGCCTGTGATTCTTTTAGTGAGGTATTTCTGCGGCCTTTCCAGCTGTTGCAGATGTCTTCTGAGGTACATACCACATGGGGCATTGTACTCTATAATGGGTCTAATGAGGGATGAGTACAGTGGGACAATGACCTCCTTTTTTCTGGATGAAAAGCCCTTAGTGATGAGGTGTGCCACATAGAAAGATTTCCTGACTGTTGTGGCAATGTGGTTATTGAAGGTGAGACCACTGTCCACCTGTATCCCTAAGTCTCTCCTCACACTTTCGGTGTTTAGTGTACTGCCACCTATGTGGTAATTCATGGGTACATGGTTTTTCCCAAAGGGGATAACTATACATTTCTTGGCATTAAGCTTGAGCCCATGGCTCTGGCACCAAGCATCTGTTTCTGTAAGGCCCTTTTGTAGAATATCCACATCATTTGGGGATTCAATAATGGCTCCTAGTTTGCAGTCATCTGTGAACTTTGTTAACCAGAGTCCCTTAGTGGTGGCCTGTACTTCAGAGAAGTAGATGCCAAACAAGAGCGGTCCCAGGACTGAACCCTGAGGCACTCCACTTGTCACTTGTCTGGAGCTGGATTTGGAGTTGGCTACTTTTACAGTCTGGGTTCTGTCAGTAAGCTATTTGGCAACCCATCGAGTGATATAGGGATTTATGCCCAGCATAGTAAGTTTATCTATGATTCCAGGGTGGGGAATTGTGTAAAAGGCCTTGGCAAGGTCCAGATAGGCTGTGTGGACCGCCTTACCCTCATCCACAGCTCTGGAGACTGATTCAAAGAAGTCAATCAGGTTCAGGAGACAAGATCAGACCTTCATGAACCCAAACTGGGTGGGGTCCAGTGTTTGAAGGTTGCCAATGTCTTTGTTTATAAGTTCCATGATAATGCATTCCATGCCCTTGCAGATCAGGCTCATCAGACTGATGGGGCAGTAGTTCCCAGGATCCAAGGTGGATCCCCCCTTGTGGAGTGGGATAACTATAGCTGTTCGCCACTCAGTGGGCACAAAGCCTGAGGTGAGGCTATGATTAAACATGACACTTAGGTGAGGTGCCAGTTCATTTTGTAGGTCATGTAGTACACAGCCCAGGATGCCATCTGGTCCCATGGATGCTGTATTCTTAGCTTTGGAAAGTGTCGTTTCTACCTTTGTGGCCAGGATTACCGGAATTTGACAATCTTTTGGTACTGAGAGTGTTTCCAGTTTTGAGTCTATTCCTTCCTACTTTTAGACAGCAGTTTTTTCTCCTATTGTATAGCCTATTAATGACCGTTGTCCACCAGGTAGTTTTGTTTTTCCTTGAAGATCTTGCTTTGGTTCTGTCAGGTACAGCAGAGTCAATACAATAGTACAGGTGCTCTGGTGTATAATTCAGCACAGGTGTCTGTTCCATCATTGAAGGGAGGGGCTATGAAGCTATTTATGCTTTCACATACCAAGTTGTAATTGGCCTTGGAGAAGTTTTTAGTCTACTTGTTGCTAAGGGGAGGTCTTGTGTTATAGTTACTTCTAGCAAGACTGATTTGTGCTCAGATCTCATCAGGGATGACCACACACTGAGAGTGATGCAGCAGTCCCCCATGTTTGTGAGCACCAGATAGAGGATGTTTGAGACCCTTGTGGGTTTGTCAACCAGCTGGTCCAGGGTATTGGAGTTAACAAAGTCTAGGAACCTTTGGGTAAGTGAGTTTGAACACGTATAATTTATCCAGTCAATGGGTGGGTAATTAAAGTCACCCAAAACCAGCGTGTTTCGTTGTATCTTGATTGACTCAAGTAGATCCAAGTAGGCTGAGTGGATGTCCTGATTTAAGGAGGGGGTTCTATAGCTGGCAATGACCTAAAGAGGGGTCTTACCTACAGTCAATTGCACCTGAAGTAATTCAAGGGAATTATGCTGTTTAACAAATCTAGAGGTGTATTTATCTTTAATGAATATTGATACACCACCTCCCTTAGTTCTCATGCCTTCAGTTTGTGGTCTAAATGTGTGGAAGAAAATATAACCTGGTGTAGCTGGGGTGCCATCTGCAGCCTTAAACCAGGTCTCAGTGACTGCACAAATGTCAGCATCTTCCAAGGTGAGGACTGCTTCCAGTGAGTGCAGTTTCTGGTTTAGACTCCTAGCATTTACAAGCTAACCCTGAGGTTGTTTTTAGGGGGCATTTTCAAGTTGGGAATTTTGTACTTGTGGCATTGCCTAAAAAAGGCACTATGGAGGTGGCAAGATCCTTAGCCAGTAACCAAAATCCCAGGGGTGACAGACGAAGACCATCTCTGGCAAAGCATCGAGGTCTGTCGACCATGTCATCCCAGGCTAACAGATACAGGATCACCTTTGAATGACACCAGAATCTAGGCCAATTGTTGAAGACAATTATTTTTGTTTATATTGAGGTATCATCCTGGGTGAAAGTAAAATAAAAATGCTGCTTAAGGCCAGGGACATGCCTGCCTGAGACACATAATCAGAAAGCTCAGTCATGTCACTCTTCATCTAGTCCAGGGAGGTACGTCTCACGTTATTCACACCAACATGGACTATGACAGAGTCATAACAGTGCCTGCTGTTGAGAGACTTGTGTGTGTGTGATATGGTGTCTCCTGGTACCTGACAGACAATTGCCTGTGATCTTTTCCCTTATGCTATAAAAACTGTTGTCCCCCATTTGGGGTAATTTCCTGCCTTCCCGTTAGGTATATAATCATGATTTCCTTTCAGTTATATAACTTAATTATTTCATTAATTGTGCCAGGGATATATATATATGTACACATTCAATTCCGACTGCTGGCATTTATACGTGTAATGAGATTTTGTACAATTCTGCATGCATATCTGGGGTACAGAAGTTCACAGAAAGAGAAATGTAAGTTCAGATATTACATGGTTTAAATATACATATTGTACATATATAATTTAATACCTACTTTTAGTCAAGTGCTATTTAAAAACTTAATTTGGCCTAGTAAATTCTGCAAAAATGACATTTATAACTGAAAAAAAAATAATTTTCCTTTTGCTATAAAATTCAGTATCTATGAAAATAATGTGTTTGAGTCATGTGACTTTACTTTGTTATAAATGTGTGTCTGTTACTTGAAACTACAGTTTGAAGAAGTTTCCTAATAGTTTAAAAAGACTGAAGTATTTGTTATATGTAGCATTTTTTTCTATCCCTGTTGTTGCTGGTTTTATTGTTTTTTGGAGCAGCTGTCATTTGCTAGAGTGCAGCTTGAATGACCTATTAAGGAGGCAATAAGTATTTGTATGATACTATTGTTTTGGGTTGATGTATAACTGAGTTAGTCATTTGTATGAAATGTTTATTAAAGAAACAACATATTTTTGTGGGAGTGGGCTGGTGTTTAATTTTTCCTCCTTTGTTTTTTTTAACAGGATTTCAAAGTGTGTTGATACATTTCCAGTATTATTTTGACTTGTGATTATAGTTGCTTGAAGGAATTAAGACTGTTGTTTTTTTATCTAATATGTTCTTGAGTTGATTTATAATTGTTTTTTAAGTTTGCTTAGTAGAGTTCTTTAATGTATTTCCATGGTTTTCAGGCTTTGCCTCTGTTAGACATCACTTTTTTGTCTCTGTGGGTAGCCAGGTGACAGCTATGAATTTTAGTTATTTATTTGTTTGTTTGCATTTATTTACCAGGCTAGTCCAGTTGGGCAGTATCCATTTTCAGTGTTGGCCAGGAGAGAAAAGCTTCATTATAGTCACATACAGTGACTAATATTAATTTTTATAATTAGATATACAGAGACATTATTGTAATTGTAATAATTATGGAGATATTCTAGTAGGAAAACAATACAGTACCAGTTCTGGCAACAGACAGTTACATAGTTGTTCTAGTTATAGTTACCCGGTCTCCTAATATAAAGCAGTATATATAAGTATCAACAGTATGTCTTTTTAAGCCTAGCCATGCATCCCAAGTGTCTGACTAAGTCCTGATACCCTTGATAAGTGTATGCATGGGCCTGGGAGATGAATCATTTATATTTATATCACAGGCAATGTTTAAGTCTTTAGAACGGGTAATTCTGGTGCTGTTTGTTTTGTGGATATGCAGGAGGTCCATCAAAGTGGGGTCTGACAATGCCAGTATGCCAGGCATAGATCTCCCCTCAAAAGCCTGTAGGCGACAGAATACAGGGATAGGGCCTTGAGGTGGTCTGCATAGGACATATTACTTACATCCTGTATTCTTTTAGTGAGGAACCTCTGTGGACATTCCAGTTGTTGGATATGCCTGGTTAGGTACATACCAAAGGGGGCATTGTACTCAATGACAGGTCTGATGAATGCCAAATACAGTGGAACAATGACTTCTTTGGACTTAGATGCTATACCTTTGTTTATAAGTTGCGCAACATAGAATGATTTCCTCACAACTGTAGACACACGATGATCAAAGGCTAGATTACTATCTATGTGTATCTCTAAGTCCCTGACTACTGGCTCAACTCAAAGGGTGTGTTGTCAATATGATAGTTACCAGGGATGGATGACTTCCCAAAGGGTACTATTATGTATTTCTTGGCATTTAGTTTTACTCAATGGCTCTGACACCAGATGTTTGTCTGTGTCAGCCCCTCCTGGAGAATATTTGTGTCAGTGTGAGATTCAATGACAGCTCCTAATTTGCAATCATCTGCAAATTTAGTCATCCAGAGACCACTGACATTGCCCTTGACTTCTGAGAAGTAAATGCCAAAATGGAGTGGTCCAAGGGCTAATACCTGAGGGATTCCACTTGTGACTGGCCTCTTTGTAGAGGTGGACTCCCCAGTTCTAACTTCCTGGGTCCTGTCTGTGAGCCAGTTGGCTATCCACCGGGTCACATATGGGCTTGTACCTGACCTCTTGAGTTTGTCAAAAATGCCTGAGTGGGGTATTGTATTGAATGCCTTGGTCATGTCAAGGTAGGCAGTGTGAATGATTTTGCCCTCATCCATTGCTTTGGTGACCTTCTTAAAGAAGTCCACCAGGTTGAGTAGGCATGATCTGCCCTTGAAGAAACCAAACTGGGTTGGATCCAGTGTCTGGAGGTTTACTATATCTCTGTTGATCATCTCCATGATAATTCTTTCCATGGTTTCACATATAAGACTGGTGAGACTTGTAGGTCTGTAGTTTTCTGGGTCTGTAGATGGCTCACCTTTGTGCAGAGGGATGACTTGACTTTCTCCATTCATGAGGCAAGAAGCCTGTTTGGAGGCTACAGTTAAATAGCAATTCCAGAGGCCCTGATAGGTCATGTTTCATGCTATTTAGAAGGCATCCTGTGATATTGTCTGGGCCCATTGATGCAGTGTTTGTTCTTGGTCTTAGAGAGAGCATTAAGGATCTGTTCCTTAGTGATAGTAAGGGGAGCATATTTGATGATATTCCCTGAGGGAAGGTTGAGGAGGAGACAGGAGTAAAGTTGAAGCTGAATTTATAAGCCAGGAGATTTGCTATATCTTCTGGCTCAGTATATGTGAAGACATTTACAATGAGCTTTGCACACAATTGTGTATTGTCTTTGAGGTTGCGGCCATAGCTAAAGAATGCTTTGTGGTTTCCTTGGCCTGGGAGGGCAAATGTACCTCAAATTTGGCTTTGGTAGACTTTATTTGTCCTCTGAGTTGTTTAGTTTGATGAGAGTGCTAACCTAAATGGGCGTTGCACCTCCTGATTTTTGCCATGATTTTCTTCCTCCTGTTGTACAGCCAACTGATTTTGTGATTCCACCAGGGTGGCTTGTTTTGTGAGTTAGTTCTGTACTTCTTTCTGGTGGATACAGCTGTCTCTATGCAGTTATTAACATGCTTGTACACACCACTGCTTAGCCATTAAAGAGCTGAACTGGATTGAATTACCCCACTACCTAAAGTACACCCGATTAACTTTCGCACACTAACTAATCTATAATGCAGAAAACTGACCTTCTCTTCAGACTAATCTACAAACCTACTCCCCAACCCGGAATCTTTGGTCCACTAATAAGCAACTCTTAGGTATATAAAAACCCAATAAGCGAGCTGGACATAGCCTTTATTCATATACCATAGCCAAATTATGGAATGTCCTACCTTCCTCTATCACTCAACTAGACTCTATAAAGTCCTTTAAATCTGGTCTAAGATGCCACTACCTCAATAATCATATCTGTCCCTGTAATCACATGCCTTGAGCCACCTTAAACTACATTAATCTGCAACGTTTCCTTCCTTTCCATGTCAGTTTAAAATCTCTTTTACTGTACATCTCTTTATTCTCATTTTTATCTCTTATCTTCCTAATTTAGCTATAAAAAGTATCCACTATGAAATTCTTTTAGCCATTATCTATGCAATTTTTGTCTATCTATTGTGTATTATTATATAATCATCATAACCTTGTCTCTATTATTTTGAATATTATTTCTGTATTAAACTCTGTATTTGTATGTGGAGCTTTTCTCCCTGGGAATCCACCGAAAACGGGTTTCTTACCCAGTGGACTTTCCCGGTCATCGAATATCAATAAATAAATAAAAGTCTTTTTCATGTGATTTTAACAGCATGAAACAATACTGCAGTATACACTGAATACTTAGGTGCACAATTTAGAGCTTATGAATTTGTTGTTCGAGGACATTTACTGCGGTGGTTTGGTGCAGAGGTCTTTTAAATGTTACTTTTTGATGTGTTTTGATTCCTTTTACACTGGTTTCTCTACATTTGGTTAGCTGATGGGTGTTAGAACGCCACTACATGGGAACAACAGCAAGGCAGGATAGAATGTAAAGGGCAGTTTTAAAGCTGATGTTTCCTGAAATGTTGTTGATATTTAAATAATATTATATTCATGCTGCTAGTGTTTCTAGTACATGCAATTGCAAACTAGAATATTCTAAGCTTAAAACTTGAGTACTATTTTGCGATAGTAGCATTAAATTGTGATAATTTAACCAAGGGTGAATTAAGCTAATAGTAAAATTTGCTTGTTCCAATAAATACACATATGCTAAGTGGTTCTGAACTTCTCAATTCTTACTGCTCAAGTGACATGTCTGTAACCCTCTAATTAGCTTTCTCTCGCTGTTTTCAATGTTTGCTAATTTGCTTGCACTTACTCTTTTCAGTGTTTCACTGTGCAATCCTATGATGAACTGAATTCCTCTCCTTGCATTGATGTCTTGGCTGTTGCTTCCCCTTAAACTCTGTGTGCAGACATACTGAAAGAAAAAGAAAGGAAGTGTGTTTAAGGAAATGTAATGTAGACTGGTCTGAAAGGAAATCCTAACCTAAGAAAGACCTTAACTTAAATTGTGATTATTTTCTTATAGAAACTGTAAAAGGAAATCCTGACCTACCAAAAACCTCAACCTAACTTGTGGTATTTTCTACCTGAAACTGTAACTATAGAGTACACAGTCAGGGATGACAGCTGCTTCCTACTCCCTTACCCTAAGTAGTCTTCCCCCTTCCTCAATAGCCGTACCATTTTCCTATGGTATTCTAAACTTGTAGGCATTATGACGCCATCCAAATCAATATCCAGTTACGTTCAGTTTATCTAATTCACTGCAGCCTCTACTCTGTAGAACAAACACTAAATTAGCACTGGAAGAGGCAAGTAAAGTAGTTCTCTGGGTCTAAAATAGGGCATGTGAACCTATGTTTATCCAATGTATTTTAGATAGTCAATTTTGCTCTTCATTTGGACAGGGTCTCTGCCTACTCTGTTCATCCTCGCTACACTCAGACTTGCTCTGCTAACCTACCTTACCCCCAAAATCCACCCACCCCAGTGCACCTAAACTTAAACTCCATAATTCCGCCTACAAACTGACACTAACTAATAAAACCATAGTAACTCTATCACCCACATCCACCCATCTACAACTTATTACCTATCCCAGTGGCCCCCACCACCTCACATATACTGTTCCTATCTTATACTAGACTACTTCTGGTATTACTTGTACATCTTTTTTCACCCAACTCTACCTCAACATTCACTAAGCCTACATCTGTAACCATCTTCCAGTTTATCCCATCTAATAGCTACTCAGAAATATCTCTCAGTCTCTGCCAAATAACTCCACTGTTGTTCTCTAAAGTAATAATTCTTCATACAAACAACTCTTCTCCCTTTACTACCTTCACCCTCTACCTCCTTCACCTCACCATCAGACCTAAGCAACTGCAATATCCATTCCTCCATTCTATAGCATTCTCTGTGGTGACATCTGCCCTAATCCAGGACCCACCTCCATTACCCCTACTACAGCATCAAACTCCATTAATCCCTATAAATCACTACATATTTTAACGCTAAACCTACAAAGAATTCAAAATAAAATAACTGACCTCTATGGCTGGATAGCTCTCATTAAATTACTACCACTGAGTCCTGGCTAAAATGGAAGATACAAGACTCAGAAATCCTCCCTCAAAACTATAATGTAATAAGGACCAATAGACTTCTCAAAAAGGGAGGTGTTGCAGAACTCTTTTTCTCTAATAATTTTATCATATGCCCATGTAAAGATAACATCCTACAATTCTCTAACTCAGAAATTCTGATCTCCTTCCTAAAAATAATTAAATCAAAAAAACTTTGTATCATAGGCCTTTACATTCCTCCTGATAATAACATACCTATACTGGAAGAGATCCTATTTTGGATCTCCTGCACTATTAAAATTAAACCATAATTCTGGATGATGTAAATATCAACTGGCTAAACTTCTGCTCTAAATTACCATCCTCAAACATAAAATTATTTAATTTTACTCAACTCACCAACAAGATATAATAATAGAGCTCTGGAAGGTTCCACCCTAGACTGGATACTAGTCTCTGGCCCTAGTAAAAATCTCCGCAGTCTGTACACTCCCTAATGTTTTAAGTGACATCCCTTCAGCCTTTGTTCATCAAACAGCACCCTCCTATCACAAAATTCATCATTTCGGGCACGTTAAAAATCTCACCAAATTTAACCCACAGACTTTCAATGACATCCTCCAAAACATGAACTGGAACAACTTAAAATATCTTCCCTTAGATGACACCCTAGAGTGCTTCATTACTACCTTCCTACAAACATTAGACAGTCTGGCACCCCCTAGAATAAAAAGAGTGAAAACCAACCATGCCCCAGGGCTGACCAAACCTACTAAAGAAGTAATGCTAGCCATGCTAGCCAGGCATAAAATATGGAAACAATGGCAAAAACACAAAATAATGTAGACTTACTGAAATGCAAACAACTCCATAACCAAGTGAAAAGACTCATATCCAAGAATAAAAAAGACTATTATTTAAAACTTCAAACAAATCATAAGCACAATCCAAAAAAATTCTGGACTTCTATAGGATCACTTCTACATCCTGGCACAAAAAACAACCCCTGCCCATTCTTAGACAAATCACCTGAACAAATAGTCGTCTCTTCAACTCTATAGCCATCATCACTACTAACTTTTCATAACACAATTCCTCAGCTGCGTTAGCCACACTATCGCATCTCTCCCAGTCCCACTCCTCATCAGCCTCTCTTTATATAGCCTAACAATAAATGCCTCACCCACATTCTCACTCAATCCATCCACACCTTCTACTATAAACAGACTACTACTCAAACTAAAATCTAGCTCCAACGCAACTGATATGATACCAATGAATATCTAAAACCTGCCACAGAAGGCATTGCCTAACCTATTAGTATACTCACTAACAGATCCATCCAAGAATATTACTTCCCAAAAAAAAGCCTGTATTCTACCCCTACATAAAAGTGTCAGCTCAACTGATATCTCAAACTTCTGTCCTATAGGTATTTTATATCCAATCTCTAAACTTCTTGAAAAATGTATTAATATGCAACTTCTGCAGTTACCACTTAATAACCAAATCCTCTCCCCAACTCAACATGGATTCAGACCAGGCTATAGTACCACAACTGCCTTAATATCCTTTATTGACACTGTCAACAAAGCCCGTGACTCAAGTAAAATTGTATCCTCACTTTTTCTTGACTTATCCAAAGCCTTTGACAATATATCTCATGTTCTTCTTACCCAGCTCTCACATACTAGTCTATCTACACCTTCTCTTAGCTGGTTTTCAAGTTACTTATCAGTTAGAGAACAGGCAGTTAAATGGAAAAACTCTCTGTCATCATATATTCCTAATTCTACCAGTGTTCTCCAAGGCTCCATCTTAGGACCACTCCTTTTCAGTATATTTATTAATAACCTTCACTCTTCCTTCAGCCAAGGGTCTCTCATTCAATATGCAAAAGACACCACTATCATATACTCTGTAGACACTACATCAGACCTTCTAAAAGTCACACAATCTCCATTGCAATCAGTAGTGACCTGGCTATACAATAACCATCTGTCTCTAAATCTTAACAAAACCAAGCTTATCAAATTTATCCCTAAAATGTACCTCTATCAACATATCAGACTTCACCATACTCTACCAGAACAAAACAAAGACTGAATCTGTCAGCCACATCAAAGTGCTAGGAATAATAATTGATGATAACCTAAAATTCAACCTACACATACAGAATAATATTAAGAAAACGCATCAGGTATTCTCTACAAGTATAAGCATTTCCTCTCCCCCATCACCAAACAAATACTTGCTTCCACCTATCTACTTCCTTCTCTTATTTAAGGGGCCCCTTTATTTACTAACTTGCTATCCTCCCTAAAAACAAAACTTGAAATATGTTATAATAAAATTGCTAAGTTTGCGACAAATGACAGACATTCTACACACCACTGTAGATCATTATGCTCTTTAAACTGGCTCGGACCCCCCCACTACCTCACCTATCTGCAACTAACCACTGCCTACAAACTAATTTTCAAACCCTTACGCTGTCCTGTTCTAAATTCACTATTCACCCACTACCTTCCTAACATGGCTCTTACATCTGAAAAACTACACCTCTTGCACCCCCATAAGCCCAATCTACCTGCAGGTCAACTACTTTACTCTTGTGTTGTAGCGAGAACTTAGAATGGCCTTCCTCTTGCAATTTGAACCACATAAATTCATGATTCTTTCAAAACATCTCTGTGTGTATACCTCTGTGCCAACTAGATCTGCACTTTTACTAAGCCTCCTTCTTCTATAACCTGTCATTCTCGCTACCACTCTCTCACATCCCTAATTACTCCCATAACATTAAGTCTTTTCAAAAATATCCTATCTAGACCGTACATTTTTCCAATTTGCACTTCTTTATCTAACTTATTGCTATCCCTAATATTACTTTAAGCCTACTGTCTACACAACTTCACTGTCTACTTAACCCATTCGCAATCTTTGCTACTGCTTATATCTCTCTTGTATATTTCTATAGTCAACTATATTTAAATGTTCTTACTTTTCAATTTCTTTGCTTGAACTAGTTGTCAATATACTCTGTAAACTCTTAACCAATTTTTGTAAAATGTTTTTGAAATTTAAATGTTCACTTTGTTAATTGTGTTTTACCTATGGAGCTTTTCTCCCTGGACCTCCACTGAAAATGTGCTCTTTCGGCCCAGTGGACCATCCTGGTAAACAAATTAAAATACATAAATAAAAATAAATAAATACCTTTAAAAGAACAGATGATGAAAAATGGCCCAAGCTTTACTAGGTGTTCACTCATCGTGGTGATATTTATCACTGTGTGTGTAAGCCCAGCTGCTGCCTAAGTGAGTTACTCCAACCAGAACTGATATGCATGTTTTATTTATTTATTTATTTGGGATTTGTTTACTGGGATATTCCGACTGGGCTACATAACCTGTTTTCAGCGGAGGCCTGGGGAGGAAAGCTCTACATATAAAACTTTGTTTATACATATTTCAGAATAACATCATATAGATTGTGTTTGAATTTAACATGTCCAGACAAAAGTGAGCCTGACACTGAGTTTTACATCCACCTTTTGCAGAAGGCAGTGCAGGGCTGTGGCTCTTCTTGCAGAATGTACAGTCTCTATTGGGATGCCAGTAGTGCTTTGCTGATAGAAACGGATTATTTGACATACATTGTAGTTTGTGATGAGGTCCCCCAAAAAAGGTGAGTACATGCAAATGAATGCTGTTGACGAGCTCAGAAGGTATGTAGCTCAATAAACAGTGCTTTCACTAACCACTTTGGTAGGCCAGTAATGTATCTTGTATACATAGGTACTGTTCAGGGATGGGGATGGGAATGTGGAAGTATTTAATGACCTAATAGCAGCAATCAGGTGTCGCTGATAGCTGGTACATATCAGTTTTTTTGCACAGTGTGGTACATTTTTGTAGTGTTCTAGCACTGTTGAAGTGACACCCTGACCTCATATGCAAAAAACTGGGAAAAGGGGTTGAGGATGGATGGATGGAATAGTACAGCAGAGGAACCAGTAATATGCATGTATGACACTGACCATCTTGTAATTTTATTCACAGATATATAGACCATTCTTCAGTACAATATGCTTCACTGCCTGGCATATGGAAGTGGAACACATAGCATATGCCAGGCAGTCTGCCAGAAAATGTGTCTATACATAGCTTTCCACAGAATGTGCAGCAATACACTGTGTGGGTGACCTGCTGTGGAACAATTGTGGGTAGCATATCCAAGTTTGTTGCTGAAGCAGTAAGCTGTAAGAAGCCATGTTATTATCTCTGCTCCCTACGCTTTGAGAAGAGCGTGTTGAACCAAACTTCATGTAACAACTTTTTCTCCCCAATATGAGGAAAGGTAGAATTATTCACCGCTGCAGTACCAAGTATTTTTAATTTTTCAAAGTTGAAAACATGACTTTCATTTTGTCATCACATTAAATGGCAGGACTGACAAAAGGCAGACCACATGGATGATTGTAAATTATGATTGCAGAAGTAAGTGAAATTGTATACATTGGTGGCATTCAGAATGAATGAAAAATATGCTGGAAACTGTGTAACTTATTGATTGTTAGGATACATGAATAAATGTCAAAGTCTGCCAAAGGAGTCTCTTCTCTTTCAGTGATTCCCTTTAGTGGTCGCCACAGTGGATTATCTGTTTTCATTTCTTCCTATCCTCTGCATCTTGCTCTGTCACACCAACCACCTGCATGTCCTCTCTCACCAAGTCCATAAACCTTATCTTAGGCCTTCCTCTTTTCCTCTTACCTGGCAGCTCCATCCGTAGCATCCTTTTCCCAATATACCCAGCATCCCTCCACAGCACATGTCCAAACCAACGCAATCTCACCTCTCTGGCTTTGTCTCCAAACCATCCAACCTGAGCTGACCCTGTAATATACTGATACTTAATCCTGTCCATCCTCATCACACCCAGTGCAAATCCTAACATATTTAACTCTGCCACATCCAGCTCTGACTCCTGCCTTTTTGTCAGTGCCACTGTCTCCAACCCATATAGCATAGCTGGTGTCACTACCCTCTTGTAGACCTTCCCTTTCACTCTTATTGGTACCTGTCTGTCACAAATCACTCCTGACACTCTTCTCCACCCATTCCACCCTGCCTGTACTCTCTTCTTCATCTCTCCACACCCTCCATTAATCTGAACTGTTGATTCCAAGTATTTAAACTCATCCACCTTCGCCAACTCTACTCCCTGCATCCTCACCATTCCTCTGTCCTCCCTCTCATTCACACACATATATTCTGTCTTAGTCCTGCTGGCCTTCATAACTCTGCCAAAGGAATAATAGTACAATATTGTGTTACAATGTTTTTGATGCGGAGTGCAAAGGGCTGACATTTGGGTTTGTCAGTGCAAAAAGGCATTATGTTTGCTAAATGGTCATAATGTATTTGTGCATTATATTGAGAAATGCTTATGTGTTTTAGTCTAAGATTGGCACATTACTTGGCTGAACTGTAATACAGTTTTTGTATGAACAATGTGCATTAGTGACTGTATTAAGAAAGTAATGATTATATTTGTAATAATGTATTTTCTCTCTAAGCAGCTGCTGGATGACTTGCTGACTTCACCACATGCTAGACCTGAACAGATAATACAGCAAAACAACCTTAACCAAATCCAGACAACTGCTACTCAGTGATTCTGCCTTGATTTGCTAGTACCAAATCCAGACAACTGCTGCTCAGCAATCCTGCCCTGATGGAGGTACCAAATCCAGATAACTGCTTCTCAGTGATCCTGCCCTGATGGAGGTACCAAATCCAGACAACAGATGCTCAGCGATCCTACCCTGATGGAAGTACCAAATGCAGACAACTGCTGCTTAGCGATCCTGCCGTGATGGAGGTAATGTGAAGTGATGTGCGTTGTGCATCTGGAAAATGTGTTTAGTCATAGGGGAATACTATTTGATTACCCACAGTGCAGGTCCATGTGTATATTTCTTGAGAAGCAATGTACTACATATTGTATAATACATTGTCGTGATGTGATTGTGGCCCTTTTGTGCTTTTGGAGATGTGGCATAAAATGTCAAAGGTCTGTGTAGGTACTGATAGCAATTGGACACAATGTTCTTGTGGGGGGTTTAATTATATGACATAACAGCCTTAACAAGGAATGGATGGAAGATTATTCAGTGTTTGCACTGTGTAGGTACTCTCCATAAAATTATGAGACAAACTTTGTGAATATTAACTGGAAAAGCACACAAAAAATAAGTAAAATGGTATGGCAGTACAGGATGGGAAAGCTAAATGTTTACACAGCTAATGGTTGGACAGTCAAAGCCCATGCATTTATGGAGCTGAACATGCAGGGTGCAAGTGTGGAACTAAATAAGGTGTTATATGACAAGTATTATTTTGATGGTTTCAAAATAAAGAAAAGAATATAACTGATTATATGCCTTGAAATAGTCCAGCACACATGAGGCTAAGCTGACAGTGCTTGCTTTGCACCGTTTGTTTTTTCTAAATTCTGAAATCAGCATTATAAACTTTCATGTTTTACTACGTTAGCAGAAAGATCAAAGATGTGTGGCGCTGCACAAACACCAGATGCGCAATGATAAACACATCATACTGGACATCAGTGTAAGACTTTGTGTGATAGAGGCATTATGCCATAGTAATGCTTCAGAGTTCAGTTTTCTGTTGAGATATCTGTTAACTATTTTTATTTATTTATTCACTCATTTGACATTTGGTTACTTGGAAAGTCCAACTGGGTAAGAACCCCATTTTCAGCAGAGGCCTGGGGAGAAAAGCTCCAGTACAAAGAAAAATAGAATATAACTTTTGCATAATAAACAACAGTATGCAAAAATCAATACAAAGACAAGCAGAAAAATAACTTTGACACAGTCAACAAGAGCATGCAAAACCAGCATAGGAAAAGAACTCAAAAGATCAATGAATATACATTTGCATGAAAGATTAAGAAGCATGACAGTCATGGCGGCACTTTACATAGATAATTAAATATTATATCTGCATACATTCACATTTTCATGGAAGTAAAACAAAATATGGTAGATAGGCTGTTTGTCTTAAGAGCCTGAAACAACTTCATTAAAGGGTTACATCAGAAGGTATTCTAAAGAGAGAGAGAGAGACTGTGTAATTAGTGTAATTAGTCTAATTACTCTTATTTTCTATAACAACTCTCTCCATGTGACTCTCTCAGATCTAAAACCTACCAACACCCTTAATGTAGACATCCTGTGCTCTACCATACATATAAATAACAACAAACTCATCACCCTTATTGCCATATATATATCCCACCAGGCAATAATACTTCCACAGCTGAGACATTACTAAGCTGGGCCCAGTCTACATCTCCCCATGAGACATTAATAATTGGCGATCTCAACCTTGCCTGGCTATCCTGCTCCTCTTCACACCCATCTAACCTAATCAATCTATATAATTTTACTCAATTAATCAACTCACCAACAAGAATAGATAAAAGATCAAAGAAACCTAGCATTTTAGACTGGATACTCACTAATGCCCCTAATCACTGTCCCCACTATGGTTGGCTACCTGACACCATCAGTGACCACCTTCCTACTTTCCACTTAAGAAAGCAAGCTCACCCACAGAAAACAACTATCCATAAAATCATAAGGAACACCAAACATATCTCCCCAGTAACTTTTAACATTATCCTTCAACAAATATATTGGTCACCACTAAAACACCTACCTCTGGATGAGGCAATTGAATTGTTTAATCACTCTTTATTAAATGTATTAAATACTCTTGCACCCCTCAGAAAAATCAGAAAAAAAACCTTTCCCAACCCCTGGATCTCTACCTATACCAAATTACTTATGTCCCAAAGAGATACTGCCTGGTACAACTACAGAACCAACAAAAGTTCAACTGCCCTCAAGGCTTATAAGTACCTAAGAAACCAAGTGAAAAAACATATCAGACTTGACAAAAAGAATTACTTTACCACCGCCCAGTATAAACATCAGAATATTGGGTGGGTGGCTTAATGGCTAAGGTGTTTGCCTTACAAACACAAGGTGCAGGGTTTGAGTCTCACAAGGGATAATCGGCTGGGCTTAAAATGGCTCGCAAAGGCAGTTAGCTTAGTACTAAACTAAAAACCTATAATCCCAAAATGTTTTGGTCCACTATCAATACTTTGCTACACCCAAGCAAACCCACTACTCCCCCTCCTTCACCCACTAACCCTAAAGAAACCATAGCAACCCAATTCAACAATTACTTTATCAATGCCATCACATCACACCTTGCCACCTCTCTTCCTGCTTTACTCACAAATCCCGCTCCTCCTTTAAATAACCAAAACCTATTCCATATGAAACGAGTAACAACGTCTTACATTAAATCCCTCCTCTGTAAATTAAAAACATCCTCCCCTGCAGCAGATCAACTACCACCTAAATTCATAAAGCTTGCAGCTAATTCAATAGCCTACCCAGTTGCCATACTTATAAACAGGTCTATTACTGAATAGTACATCCCAAAGATTTGGAAAATATCCCACATTATTCCTCTCCACAAAGGTGGCCCTTCTACTCTTCCATCCAATTATAGACCCATTGCTTTACTCCCCCCCCTAGCTAAACTCCTGGAAAGATGTATTCACTCACAAATGCTCACTTACCTCCTTGAAAACAACATCTTAGCCCAACCCAACACAGATTCAGACCAAAACACAGTACAATGACAGCCCTTCTAGATTTCTCAGAATACATTCACCATGCTCTCAACAACAAACTTTATATCTCATCCATTTTCCTACACGTCAAAGGCCTTTGACACTTCTCCCACCAAAAACTACTAACCAAACTAGCTAACCTCAACTTCTCCCCTCAATCCCACACCTGGTTTAAAAGCTACTTGTCTAATCGGCAACAAGCAGTCAAGTGGTGTGAAGACTTATCACCCTTAGCACCAGTAAACTTCGGTGTGCCTCAAGGCTCCATTCTTGGACCCGTTCTCTTTACAATCTTCACAAACAACCTCCATCTAGCTACTTCCTCAGCGGGAACGATCCAGTACGCCGATGACTCCATGCTTCTCTGCTCTGCTCCTACTATTCTTGACCTCCAAACTCAAACCCAGCAAGCCGTTACTGAGACTGAACGATTCCTAGCCTCCAACCATCTCATATTAAACCCTAACAAGACTAAACTAATGATTTTTTTTACATAACGCCAAAGCCGATATCACAAGCCCTTTCTCTATTCTTTCTTCTAACGATACCATTATATCCCCAGTTGATAATAGCAAACCACTGGGTGTAATTATAGATAACTCCCTTAGTCCCTCCCTCCATATAGCACAAACCATTAAGAAAGTAAATACCAAACTAGGTTCACTTTACAGGATCAAGCACAACCTTACACAACTCACTAAAATCACTGTGGCTAGATCCTATGTACTATCTTCTCTACTTTATGTATCCCCACTACTGACTAACCCTAAAAATCTTCTCTACTTTATGTATCCCCACTACTGACTAACCCTAAAAAAACAGACCTTCAAAAACTTGAAACATGCTACCACAGAAATGCCAAATTTGCCTGTCAGGCAACATATAGGGAACACCACTGCACATCACTTCTTAAACTTGGATGGCTAGAACTTCCAAATGTTATTAGTAAAAGTCAGCTTACCATCTGTCATTCCATCCTTTACTACCCAAACAACTGTCCTGCCCTAATAAACATTAATTTCCCATACTCTACCAGCAGACAATTACGATCAACTGATAAAAAAATTGCTTAACATCTCCAAAGCAAATAATAAGCACGGTCTATCAACTTTGTCTAATGCCATATCTAAACTTTGGAACACTGTCCCCAGCACCATACTATCCACTGCTAACCCTTCTCACTTTAAAAAGCTTTTAGGAACTTTTCCCAAAATAAACTGGCTCTGTTCTTACCAAGCCCTAGGTTGACCCCTGCCACCAAAATCCTAGCTGCCCTTCTCTACCCTCCACCCCTCTTTAAACTACTGACTTATTTCCTTCTTGGCTAAGGAAGGTAATGAATTATACTATGTAAATATGTTCCTATGGTCTAATTCACATCTGTCTTATTAAGGACAACCTCACTAGCCTATACTGTTTGGCTTCCTTTGCTTCTAACCTGTTCTCTTGCTAACCTCTCAACCTTACTATCACATCACATCCTTTCTCTCTTCTCAATACATTTGATGTAGTTGTACATACTACTACATCTTTGATACATTTGTTTACATTTTTTTAATACATTAGTTGTAACGGTACCTACTTCCATATCAGAAATGTCTTTGCTCACATTGTTTGTATTTGTTTTATATCTTTGTATTACTGTGTGTCGAGCTTTTCTCCCCGGGCTTCTGCTGAAAACGGGCTCCAGCCCAGCCAGACACTCCCGGTAAACAAATGTTAAATAAATAAATAAATAAAAAATTATTAACTGACTATAATACAGAGATTGACATTAGTAAGAAGTTAGAGATTCAGTAAGAAGAAGGTAGATAGAAAAGACAACATGGGGATTACTGATTAGGTAGTGTACAGTAGGGGGTGTAAAGTGGGGAGAGGTCAGTGAGAGAGTAGTAGAAGAGGAGGGGCAGTAGAGATAAACGTGGGTGGAAAGAGACTGGAAGGGAGAGAGGGAAGGGGTAGATAAAAGGAAACAAAAGGCAGCAAGGAGGTAAAAGGAAGGAAAAAATAAAAATAGTGGGGCAGTTGAGTGGAGTAAAAAGGTGGCAAAGATTCAACTAATTTACATTTTTACTCTTTTGTCATAGGATCATGCGGCTGTATTATCTGAAGAGATAGTGATCACCAGCATGGATTTTGCAAATGGAGAAGCAGAAAGAGAGTGTCAGGAGTGAATTGTGACAGACGAGTACCAGTAAGAGTGAAAGGGAAGGTCTACAAGAGGGTAGTGAGACCAGCTATGTTATATGGGTTGGAGACAGTGGCATTGACAAAAAGGCAGGAGTCAAAGCTTGACGTGGCAGAGTTGAAGATGTTAAGATTTGCACTGGGTGTGACGAGGATGGACAGAATTAGGAATAAGTATATTAGAGGGTCAGCCGAGGTTGGAAGGTTTGCAGACAAAGTCAGAGAGGCAAGATTACATTGGTTTAGGCATGTGCTGAGGAGGGATGCAGAGTATATTGGGAAAAAGATGCTAAGGATGAAGCTGCCAGGTAACAGGAAAAGAGGAAGGCCTAAGAGAAGGTTTATGGATGTGGTGAGAGAGGACATGCAGGTGGTTGGTGTGACAGAGCAAGATGCAGAGGACAGGAAGAAATGGAAACAGTTGATCTGCTGTGGCGATCCATAATGGGAACAGCCAAAAGAAGAAGAAGAAGCATATGTCTTCACTTGGACTGGTCAGTGGACCAAGCTGCTCTGGCAGTATACAAAGAAGAAACACCTTTAGTAAAGAAATGGAAATTACAGCAGCTGACATCACTGGGACGAATGTCCGAAGGGGATGCCACAAGTGATCTTGGAGTCTCAGTAGTCAAACTAAGTTGTCATATACTATGACCAGTGTGACCACACAGGCTTCAAATGCAAGGCCTCCTGCACATGATACAGAAACTATGCCCTCAGCTTGGAAGGATGTCATCACGCAGTTCCCAGAAATTTCTTTTTCAGCAGCCCAAGTTCTGGAGAACCACACATATATATAAAAAGGGTTAACCACCCAAAACTGGAGATAAGAAGCAGTATTGACATCACAACAAAGGGGCGAGCAATGCAGGTGGACCTGTTTAAAATAAATGAGCAAATGGCAGAGGTGGATCTGTTAAATTCTGACTTAGTGAAATTAGATATGTATTCATCCACGGTGGCTTGTAG
Source organism: Protopterus annectens (assembly GCF_019279795.1). Classification (NCBI taxonomy): domain Eukaryota; kingdom Metazoa; phylum Chordata; order Ceratodontiformes; family Protopteridae; genus Protopterus; species Protopterus annectens. The sequence goes on from NC_056732.1 coordinate 1,857,974,303, forward strand.
CACCCCTGTTAAAAGTAATGTAGAAACCATCAACAGCAGTCTGACAGTATCTGAGGATATCAAGAGCAGGCACAACAATGATCCTGATTGATGGGAGCCATCAACTGCCATGTTACTATCCGGCCTCGATGAGTCTACTGAATATGAGAACATGGAGCTGGAGACGGTCTTAGAATGGAAGTTTACAGTGTCTGAAGACTGTCTGGATCAGTGGCTGAAAAGACTGACATGTTCTGACTGAAGTCACCAGCGTGTGATGACTACGAGAAAAGTTATGTTGGCTCTATGTTTGGAACTAAACTAACGTGTCTGAATGGACATGAAATTGTAAGCTGGCAAAGCCAACCACTGTTGGGTTGAATGCCTCTAGGAAATGTTCTGAATGTAGTAGCTGTACTATTTAGCAGAAGTAGATATACACATATAACAAGGCTTTGTGCATATGTGGTGTCTGGAGTTCATTGGGCAAACCACCTTTTATGACATTCAGCATGAATACTTATTTCTGGTTGTTCAGCACAGTTGGAATACATATCAGCAGTATCTACTACAAGAAACTCAAGGGAAAGCAGTTAGATTATCAGGGGATGGTCGATGTGACAGTCAGGGATATTCAGCAAAATTACTTTGATGGATATGGACTCAGGATATCTCCTGCATTTCTCAGTAGAGCAAATTGGTGATGGAACTTCTTCAGTAGCTTTGGAAAAGAAAGCATTCCTAGACTGTATGAGGAACCTGAGGAGACAATGTCAACATAAGTGTTGTAGGAACAGAAAGGCGTCAAGGGATTGGAAGTGCTATGAGG